>NC_042958.1:21420125-21560125 GCF_901001165.1 Salmo trutta
CTGCCTCAGACCACTCGTGAACAGCTGAGTAATCTAACTTCTGCCTCAGACCACTAAGAACAGCGGAGTAATCTAACTTCTGCCTCAGACCATCGTGTAGAAACAGCTGAGTAGCCAACTTCGCATCAACCACTAGAACAGCTGAGTAATCTAACTCTGCCTCAACCACTCGTAGAACAGCTGAGTAATCCATCTTCTGCCTCAGACCACCATAGAACAGCTGAGTAATCTAACTAACTCTGCCTCAGACCACTGAACAGCTGAGTAATCTAACTTCTGCCTCAGACCACTCGTGTAGAACAGCTGTAGTAATCTAACTTCTGCCTCAGACCACTAGAACAGCGGAGTAATCTAACTTCTGCCTCAGACCACTCGTAGAACAGCTGTGTAATCTAACTTCTGCTCAGACCACTAGAACAGCTGAGTAATCTAAACTTCTGCCTCAGACCACTAGAACAGCTGAGTAATATTAACTTTTGCCTCAGACCACTAGAACAGCTGAGTAATATAACTTCTGCCTCAGACCACTAGAACAGCTGAGTAATATAACTTCTGCCTCAGACAACTAGAACAGCTGAGTATATAACTTCTGCCTCAGACCACTAGAACAGCTGTGTAATTCTAACTTCTGCCTCAGACCACTAGAACAAGCTGAGTAATCAACTTCTCCTCAGACCACTAGAACAGCTGAGTAATATAACTTTTGCCTCAGAACACTAGGAACAGCTGAGTAATTAACTTCTGCCTCAGCCAACTAGAAACAGCTGAGTACTATAAACTTCTGCCTCAGACCACTCGTGTAGAACAGCTGAGTAATCTAACTTCTGCCTCAGACCACTCGTAGAACAGCTGAGTAATCTAACTTCTGCCTCAGACCACTAGAACAGCGGAGTAATCTAACTTCTGCCTCAGACCACTCGTGTAGAACAGCTGAGTAATCCAACTTCTGCATCAGACCACTAGAACAGCTGAGTAATCTAACTTCTGCCTCAGACCACTCGTAGAACAGCTGAGTAATCCATCTTCTGCCTCAGACCACTCATAGAACAGCTGAGTAATCTAACTTCTGCCTCAGACCACTAGAACAGCTGAGTAATCTAACTTCTGCCTCAGACCACTCGTGTAGAACAGCTGAGTAATCTAACTTCTGCCTCAGACCACTAGAACAGCGGAGTAATCTAACTTCTGCCTCAGACCACTCGTAGAACAGCTGTGTGTAATCTAACTTCTGCCTCAGACCACTAGAACAGCTGAGTAATCTAACTTCTGCCTCAGTACCACTAGAACAGCTAGCGTACTGCGTAATATATAACTTTGCCTCAGACCACTAGAACAGCTGAGTAAATAACTTCTGCCTCAGACCACCTAGAACAGCTTAGTAATATAACTTCTGCCTCAGACCACTAGAACAGCTGAGTAATCTACTTCTGCCTCAGACCACTAGAACAGCTGAGTATCTAACTTCTGCCTCACACCACTAGAACAGCTGAGTACATAACTTCTGCCTCAGACCACTCGTAGAACAGCTGAGTAATCTAACTTCTGCCTCAGACCACTAGAACAGCTGAGTAATCTAACTTCTGCCTCAGACCACTAGAACAGCTGAGTAATATAACTTCTGCCTCAGACCACTAGAACAGCTGAGTAATCTAACTTCTGCCTCAGACCCCTAGAACAGCGGAGTAATCTCACTTCTGCCTCAGAACACTCGTAGAACAGCTGTGTAATCTAAACTTAGCCTCAAACCACTTAGAACAGCGGAGTAATATAACTTCTGCCTCAGACCACTAGAACAGCCTAGTAATAACTTCTGGCCTCAGACCACTAGAACAGCTGAGTATCTAACTTCGCCTCAGTACCACTAGAACAGCTGAGTAACATAACTTCTGCCTCAGACCACTCGTAGAACAGCTGAGTAATCTAACTTCTGCCTCAGACCACTAGAACAGCTGAGTAATCTAACTTCTGCCTCAGACCACTCGTAGAACAGCTGAGTAATCTAACTTCTGCCTCAGACCACTCGTAGAACAGCTGAGTAATCTAACTTCTGCCTCAGACCACTAGAACAGCTGAGTAATCTAACTTCTGCCTCAGACCACTAGAACAGCTGAGTAATATAACTTTTGTCTCAGACCACTAGAACAGCTGACTAATCTAACTTCTGCCTCAGACCACTAGAACAGCTGAGTAATCTAACTTCTGCCTCAGACCACTAGAACAGCTGAGTAATATAACTTATGCCTCAAACCACTAGAACAGCGGAGTAATATAACTTCTGCCTCAGACCACTAGAACAGCTGAGTAATATAACTTCTGCCTCAGACCACTAGAACAGCTGAGTAATCTAACTTCTGCCTCAGACCACTAGAACAGCTGAGTAATCTAACTTCTGCCTCAGACCACTCGTAGAACAGCTGAGTAATCTAACTTCTGCCTCAGACCACTAGAACAGCTGAGTAATCTAACTTCTGCCTCAGACCACTCGTAGAACAGCTGAGTAATCTAACTTCTGCCTCAGACCACTCGTAGAACAGCTGAGTAATATAACTTCTGCCTCAGACCACTCGTGTAGAACAGCTGAGTAATCCAACTTCTGCCTCCGACCACTCATAGAACAGCTGAGTAATATAACTTCTGCCTCAGACCACTAGAACAGCTGAGTAATCCAACTTCTGCCTCAGACCACTAGAACAGCTGAGTAATCTAACTTCTGCCTCAGACCACTCGTGTAGAACAGCTGAGTAATCTAACTTCTGCCTCAGACCACTCGTAGAACAGCTGAGTAATATAACTTCTGCCTCAGACCACTAGAACAGCTGAGTAATCTAACTTCTGCCTCAGACAACTAGAACAGCTGAGTAATATAACTTCTGCCTCAGACCACTAGAACAGCTGAGTAATATAACTTCTGCCTCAGACCACTAGAACAGCTGAGTAATCTAACTTCTGCCTCAGACCACTCGTGTAGAACAGCTGAGTAATCTAACTTCTGCCTCAGACCACTAGAACAGCTGAGTAATCTAACTTCTGCCTCAGACCACTCGTAGAACAGCTGTGTAATCTAACTTCTGCCTCAGACCACTAGAACAGCTGAGTAATCTAACTTCTGCCTCAGACCACTAGAACAGCTGAGTAATATAACTTTTGCCTCAGACCACTAGAACAGCTGAGTAATATAACTTCTGCCTCAGACCACTAGAACAGCTGAGTAATATAACTTCTGCCTCAGACCACTAGAACAGCTGAGTAATATAACTTCTGCCTCAGACCACTAGAACAGCTGAGTAATCTAACTTCTGCCTCAGACCACTCGTAGAACAGCTGTGTAATCTAACTTCTGCCTCAGACCACTAGAACAGCTGAGTAATCTAACTTCTGCCTCAGACCACTAGAACAGCTGAGTAATATAACTTCTGCCTCAGACCACTAGAACAGCTGAGTAATATAACTTCTGCCTCAGACAACTAGAACAGCTGAGTAATATAACTTCTGCCTCAGACCACTAGAACAGCTGAGTAATCTAACTTCTGCCTCAGACCACTCGTAGAACAGCTGAGTAATCCAACTTCTGCCTCAGACCACTCGTAGAACAGCTGAGTAATCTAACTTCTGCCTCAGACCACTAGAACAGCTGAGTAATCTAACTTCTGCCTCAGACCACTCGTAGAACAGCTGAGTAATCTAACTTCTGCCTCAGACCACTAGAACAGCTGAGTAATCTAACTTCTGCCTCAGACCACTAGAACAGCTGAGTAATATAACTTCTGCCTCAGACCACTAGAACAGCTGAGTAATATAACTTCTGCCTCAGACAACTAGAACAGCTGAGTAATATAACTTCTGCCTCAGACCACTCGTAGAACAGCTGAGTAATCTAACTTCTGCCTCAGACCACTCGTGTAGAACAGCTGAGTAATCTAACTTCTGCCTCAGACCACTCGTAGAACAGCTGAGTAATCTAACTTCTGCCTCAGACCACTAGAACAGCTGAGTAATCTAACTTCTGCCTCAGACAACTAGAACAGCTGAGTAATATAACTTCTGCCTCAGACCACTAGAACAGCTGAGTAATCTAACTTCTGCCTCAGACCACTAGAACAGCTGAGTAATCTAACTTCTGCCTCAGACCACTAGAACAGCTGAGTAATATAACTTTTGTCTCAGACCACTAGAACAGCTGACTAATCTAACTTCTGCCTCAGACCACTAGAACAGCGGAGTAATCTAACTTCTGCCTCAGACCACTCGTAGAACAGCTGTGTAATCTAACTTCTGCCTCAGACCACTAGAACAGCTGAGTAATCTAACTTCTGCCTCAGACCACTAGAACAGCTGAGTAATATAACTTATGCCTCAAACCACTAGAACAGCGGAGTAATATAACTTCTGCCTCAGACCACTAGAACAGCTGAGTAATATAACTTCTGCCTCAGACCACTAGAACAGCTGAGTAATATAACTTCTGCCTCAGACCACTCGTAGAACAGCTGAGTAATCTAACTTCTGCCTCAGACCACTAGAACAGCTGAGTAACATAACTTCTGCCTCAGACCACTCGTAGAACAGCTGAGTAATCTAACTTCTGCCTCAGACCACTAGAACAGCTGAGTAATCTAACTTCTGCCTCAGACCACTCGTAGAACAGCTGAGTAATCTAACTTCTGCCTCAGACCACTCGTAGAACAGCTGAGTAATATAACTTCTGCCTCAGACCACTCGTGTAGAACAGCTGAGTAATCCAACTTCTGCCTCAGACCACTAGAACAGCTGAGTAATCTAACTTCTGCCTCAGACCACTAGAACAGCGGAGTAATCTAACTTCTGCCTCAGACCACTCGTGTAGAACAGCTGAGTAATCCAACTTCTGCATCAGACCACTAGAACAGCTGAGTAATCTAACTTCTGCCTCAGACCACTAGAACAGCTGAGTAATATAACTTCTGCCTCAGACCACTAGAACAGCTGAGTAATATAACTTCTGCCTCAGACCACTAGAACAGCTGAGTAATCTAACTTCTGCCTCAGACCACTAGAACAGCTGAGTAACATAACTTCTGCCTCAGACCACTCGTAGAACAGCTGAGTAATCTAACTTCTGCCTCAGACCACTAGAACAGCTGAGTAATCTAACTTCTGCCTCAGACCACTAGAACAGCTGAGTAATATAACTTTTGTCTCAGACCACTAGAACAGCTGACTAATCTAACTTCTGCCTCAGACCACTAGAACAGCGGAGTAATCTAACTTCTGCCTCAGACCACTCGTAGAACAGCTGTGTAATCTAACTTCTGCCTCAGACCACTAGAACAGCTGAGTAATCTAACTTCTGCCTCAGACCACTAGAACAGCTGAGTAATATAACTTATGCCTCAAACCACTAGAACAGCGGAGTAATATAACTTCTGCCTCAGACCACTAGAACAGCTGAGTAATATAACTTCTGCCTCAGACCACTAGAACAGCTGAGTAATCTAACTTCTGCCTCAGACCACTAGAACAGCTGAGTAACATAACTTCTGCCTCAGACCACTCGTAGAACAGCTGAGTAATCTAACTTCTGCCTCAGACCACTAGAACAGCTGAGTAATCTAACTTCTGCCTCAGACCACTCGTAGAACAGCTGAGTAATCTAACTTCTGCCTCAGACCACTCGTAGAACAGCTGAGTAATATAACTTCTGCCTCAGACCACTCGTGTAGAACAGCTGAGTAATCCAACTTCTGCCTCAGACCACTAGAACAGCTGAGTAATCTAACTTCTGCCTCAGACCACTCGTAGAACAGCTGAGTAATCCAACTTCTGCCTCAGACCACTCATAGAACATCTGAGTAATATAACTTCTGCCTCAGACCACTCGTGTAGAACAGCTGAGTAATCCAACTTCTGCATCAGACCACTAGAACAGCTGAGTAATCTAACTTCTGCCTCAGACCACTCGTAGAACAGCTGAGTAATCCATCTTCTGCCTCAGACCACTCATAGAACAGCTGAGTAATCTAACTTCTGCCTCAGACCACTAGAACAGCTGAGTAATCCAACTTCTGCCTCAGACCACTAGAACAGCTGAGTAATCTAACTTCTGCCTCAGACCACTCGTGTAGAACAGCTGAGTAATCTAACTTCTGCCTCAGACCACTCGTAGAACAGCTGAGTAATCTAACTTCTGCCTCAGACCACTAGAACAGCTGAGTAATCTAACTTCTGCCTCAGACAACTAGAACAGCTGAGTAATATAACTTCTGCCTCAGACCACTAGAACAGCTGAGTAATATAACTTCTGCCTCAGACCACTCGTAGAACAGCTGAGTAATCTAACTTCTGCCTCAGACCACTCGTGTAGAACAGCTGAGTAATCTAACTTCTGCCTCAGACCACTAGAACAGCTGAGTAATCTAACTTCTGCCTCAGACCACTCGTAGAACAGCTGTGTAATCTAACTTCTGCCTCAGACCACTAGAACAGCTGAGTAATCTAACTTCTGCCTCAGACCACTAGAACAGCTGAGTAATATAACTTCTGCCTCAGACCACTAGAACAGCTGAGTAATATAACTTCTGCCTCAGACCACTAGAACAGCTGAGTAATATAACTTCTGCCTCAGACCACTAGAACAGCTGAGTAATATAACTTCTGCCTCAGACCACTAGAACAGCGGAGTAATCTAACTTCTGCCTCAGACCACTCGTAGAACAGCTGTGTAATCTAACTTCTGCCTCAGACCACTAGAACAGCTGAGTAATCTAACTTCTGCCTCAGACCACTAGAACAGCTGAGTAATATAACTTCTGCCTCAGACCACTAGAACAGCTGAGTAATATAACTTCTGCCTCAGACAACTAGAACAGCTGAGTAATATAACTTCTGCCTCAGACCACTAGAACAGCTGAGTAATCTAACTTCTGCCTCAGACCACTCGTAGAACAGCTGAGTAATCCAACTTCTGCCTCAGACCACTCGTAGAACAGCTGAGTAATCTAACTTCTGCCTCAGACCACTAGAACAGCGGAGTAATCTAACTTCTGCCTCAGACCACTCGTAGAACAGCTGTGTAATCTAACTTCTGCCTCAGACCACTAGAACAGCTGAGTAATCTAACTTCTGCCTCAGACCACTAGAACAGCTGAGTAATATAACTTCTGCCTCAGACCACTAGAACAGCTGAGTAATATAACTTCTGCCTCAGACAACTAGAACAGCTGAGTAATATAACTTCTGCCTCAGACCACTCGTAGAACAGCTGAGTAATCTAACTTCTGCCTCAGACCACTCGTGTAGAACAGCTGAGTAATCTAACTTCTGCCTCAGACCACTCGTAGAACAGCTGAGTAATCTAACTTCTGCCTCAGACCACTAGAACAGCTGAGTAATCTAACTTCTGCCTCAGACAACTAGAACAGCTGAGTAATATAACTTCTGCCTCAGACCACTAGAACAGCTGAGTAATCTAACTTCTGCCTCAGACCACTAGAACAGCTGAGTAATCTAACTTCTGCCTCAGACCACTAGAACAGCTGAGTAATATAACTTTTGTCTCAGACCACTAGAACAGCTGACTAATCTAACTTCTGCCTCAGACCACTAGAACAGCGGAGTAATCTAACTTCTGCCTCAGACCACTCGTAGAACAGCTGTGTAATCTAACTTCTGACTCAGACCACTAGAACAGCTGAGTAATCTAACTTCTGCCTCAGACCACTAGAACAGCTGAGTAATATAACTTATGCCTCAAACCACTAGAACAGCGGAGTAATATAACTTCTGCCTCAGACCACTAGAACAGCTGAGTAATATAACTTCTGCCTCAGACCACTAGAACAGCTGAGTAATATAACTTCTGCCTCAGACCACTCGTAGAACAGCTGAGTAATCTAACTTCTGCCTCAGACCACTAGAACAGCTGAGTAATATAACTTCTGCCTCAGACCACTCGTAGAACAGCTGAGTAATCTAACTTCTGCCTCAGACCACTAGAACAGCTGAGTAATCTAACTTCTGCCTCAGACCACTCGTAGAACAGCTGAGTAATCTAACTTCTGCCTCAGACCACTCGTAGAACAGCTGAGTAATCTAACTTCTGCCTCAGACCACTCGTGTAGAACAGCTGAGTAATCCAACTTCTGCATCAGACCACTAGAACAGCTGAGTAATCTAACTTCTGCCTCAGACCACTCGTAGAACAGCTGAGTAATCCAACTTCTGCCTCCGACCACTCATAGAACATCTGAGTAATATAACTTCTGCCTCAGACCACTCGTATAGAACAGCTGAGTAATCCAACTTCTGCCTCAGACCACTAGAACAGCTGAGTAATCTAACTTCTGCCTCAGACCACTCGTAGAACAGCTGAGTAATCCATCTTCTGCCTCAGACCACTCATAGAACAGCTGAGTAATATAACTTCTGCCTCAGACCACTAGAACAGCTGAGTAATCTAACTTCTGCCTCAGACCACTAGAACAGCTGAGTAATCTAACTTCTGCCTCAGACCACTCGTGTAGAACAGCTGAGTAATCTAACTTCTGCCTCAGACCACTCGTAGAACAGCTGAGTAATATAACTTCTGCCTCAGACCACTAGAACAGCTGAGTAATCTAACTTCTGCCTCAGACAACTAGAACAGCTGAGTAATATAACTTCTGCCTCAGACCACTAGAACAGCTGAGTAATATAACTTCTGCCTCAGACCACTCGTAGAACAGCTGAGTAATCTAACTTCTGCCTCAGACCACTCGTGTAGAACAGCTGAGTAATCTAACTTCTGCCTCAGACCACTAGAACAGCTGAGTAATCTAACTTCTGCCTCAGACCACTCGTAGAACAGCTGTGTAATCTAACTTCTGCCTCAGACCACTAGAACAGCTGAGTAATCTAACTTCTGCCTCAGACCACTAGAACAGCTGAGTAATATAACTTTTGCCTCAGACCACTAGAACAGCTGAGTAATATAACTTTTGCCTCAGACCACTAGAACAGCTGAGTAATATAACTTCTGCCTCAGACCACTAGAACAGCTGAGTAATATAACTTCTGCCTCAGACCACTAGAACAGCTGAGTAATATAACTTCTGCCTCAGACCACTAGAACAGCGGAGTAATCTAACTTCTGCCTCAGACCACTCGTAGAACAGCTGTGTAATCTAACTTCTGCCTCAGACCACTAGAACAGCTGAGTAATCTAACTTCTGCCTCAGACCACTAGAACAGCTGAGTAATATAACTTTTGCCTCAGACCACTAGAACAGCTGAGTAATATAACTTCTGCCTCAGACAACTAGAACAGCTGAGTAATATAACTCCTGCCTCAGACCACTAGAACAGCTGAGTAATCTAACTTCTGCCTCAGACCACTCGTAGAACAGCTGAGTAATCCAACTTCTGCCTCAGACCACTCGTAGAACAGCTGAGTAATCTAACTTCTGCCTCAGACCACTAGAACAGCGGAGTAATCTAACTTCTGCCTCAGACCACTCGTAGAACAGCTGTGTAATCTAACTTCTGCCTCAGACCACTAGAACAGCTGAGTAATCTAACTTCTGCCTCAGACCACTAGAACAGCTGAGTAATATAACTTTTGCCTCAGACCACTAGAACAGCTGAGTAATATAACTTCTGCCTCAGACAACTAGAACAGCTGAGTAATATAACTTCTGCCTCAGACCACTCGTAGAACAGCTGAGTAATCTAACTTCTGCCTCAGACCACTCGTGTAGAACAGCTGAGTAATCTAACTTCTGCCTCAGACCACTCGTAGAACAGCTGAGTAATATAACTTCTGCCTCAGACCACTAGAACAGCTGAGTAATCTAACTTCTGCCTCAGACAACTAGAACAGCTGAGTAATATAACTTCTGCCTCAGACCACTAGAACAGCTGAGTAATATAACTTCTGCCTCAGACCACTCGTAGAACAGCTGAGTAATCTAACTTCTGCCTCAGACCACTCGTGTAGAACAGCTGAGTAATCTAACTTCTGCCTCAGACCACTAGAACAGCGGAGTAATCTAACTTCTGCCTCAGACCACTCGTAGAACAGCTGTGTAATCTAACTTCTGCCTCAGACCACTAGAACAGCTGAGTAATCTAACTTCTGCCTCAGACCACTAGAACAGCTGAGTAATATAACTTTTGCCTCAGACCACTAGAACAGCTGAGTAATATAACTTCTGCCTCAGACCACTAGAACAGCTGAGTAATATAACTTCTGCCTCAGACCACTCGTGTAGAACAGCTGAGTAATCTAACTTCTGCCTCAGACCACTAGAACAGCGGAGTAATCTAACTTCTGCCTCAGACCACTCGTAGAACAGCTGTGTAATCTAACTTCTGCCTCAGACCACTAGAACAGCTGAGTAATCTAACTTCTGCCTCAGACCACTAGAACAGCTGAGTAATATAACTTTTGCCTCAGACCACTAGAACAGCTGAGTAATATAACTTCTGCCTCAGACCACTAGAACAGCTGAGTAATATAACTTCTGCCTCAGACCACTAGAACAGCTGAGTAATATAACTTCTGCCTCAGACCACTCGTAGAACAGCTGAGTAATCTAACTTCTGCCTCAGACCACTAGAACAGCTGAGTAATCTAACTTCTGCCTCAGACCACTAGAACAGCTGAGTAATCTAACTTCTGCCTCAGACCACTAGAACAGCTGAGTAATATAACTTTTGTCTCAGACCACTAGAACAGCTGACTAATCTAACTTCTGCCTCAGACCACTAGAACAGCGGAGTAATCTAACTTCTGCCTCAGACCACTCGTAGAACAGCTGTGTAATCTAACTTCTGCCTCAGACCACTAGAACAGCTGAGTAATCTAACTTCTGCCTCAGACCACTAGAACAGCTGAGTAATATAACTTATGCCTCAAACCACTAGAACAGCGGAGTAATATAACTTCTGCCTCAGACCACTAGAACAGCTGAGTAATATAACTTCTGCCTCAGACCACTAGAACAGCTGAGTAATATAACTTCTGCCTCAGACCACTCGTAGAACAGCTGAGTAATCTAACTTCTGCCTCAGACCACTAGAACAGCTGAGTAACATAACTTCTGCCTCAGACCACTCGTAGAACAGCTGAGTAATCTAACTTCTGCCTCAGACCACCAGAACAGCTGAGTAATCTAACTTCTGCCTCAGACCACTCGTAGAACAGCTGAGTAATCTAACTTCTGCCTCAGACCACTCGTAGAACAGCTGAGTAATATAACTTCTGCCTCAGACCACTCGTGTAGAACAGCTGAGTAATCCAACTTCTGCCTCAGACCACTAGAACAGCTGAGTAATCTAACTTCTGCCTCAGACCACTCGTAGAACAGCTGAGTAATCCAACTTCTGCCTCCGACCACTCATAGAACATCTGAGTAATATAACTTCTGCCTCAGACCACTCGTATAGAACAGCTGAGTAATCCAACTTCTGCCTCAGACCACTAGAACAGCTGAGTAATCTAACTTCTGCCTCAGACCACTCGTAGAACAGCTGAGTAATCCAACTTCTGCCTCCGACCACTCATAGAACAGCTGAGTAATATAACTTCTGCCTCAGACCACTAGAACAGCTGAGTAATCCAACTTCTGCCTCAGACCACTAGAACAGCTGAGTAATCTAACTTCTGCCTCAGACCACTAGAACAGCTGAGTAATATAACTTCTGCCTCAGTCATTCGTAGAACAGCTGAGTAATCTAACTTCTGCCTCAGACCACTCGTGTAGAACAGCTGAGTAATCTAACTTCTGCCTCAGACCACTAGAACAGCTGAGTAATCTAACTTCTGCCTCAGACCACTAGAACAGCTGAGTAATATAACTTTTGCCTCAGACCACTAGAACAGCTGAGTAATATAACTTCTGCCTCAGACCACTAGAACAGCTGAGTAATATAACTTCTGCCTCAGACCACTAGAACAGCTGAGTAATATAACTTCTGCCTCAGACCACTCGTAGAACAGCTGAGTAATCTAACTTCTGCCTCAGACCACTAGAACAGCTGAGTAACATAACTTCTGCCTCAGACCACTCGTAGAACAGCTGAGTAATCTAACTTCTGCCTCAGACCACTAGAACAGCTGAGTAATCTAACTTCTGCCTCAGACCACTAGAACAGCTGAGTAATCTAACTTCTGCCTCAGACCACTAGAACAGCTGAGTAATATAACTTTTGTCTCAGACCACTAGAACAGCTGAGTAATCTAACTTCTGCCTCAGACCACTAGAACAGCGGAGTAATCTAACTTCTGCCTCAGACCACTCGTAGAACAGCTGTGTAATCTAACTTCTGCCTCAGACCACTAGAACAGCTGAGTAATCTAACTTCTGCCTCAGACCACTAGAACAGCTGAGTAATATAACTTTTGCCTCAGACCACTAGAACAGCTGAGTAATATAACTTCTGCCTCAGACCACTAGAACAGCTGAGTAATATAACTTCTGCCTCAGACCACTAGAACAGCTGAGTAACATAACTTCTGCCTCAGACCACTCGTAGAACAGCTGAGTAATCTAACTTCTGCCTCAGACCACTAGAACAGCTGAGTAATCTAACTTCTGCCTCAGACCACTCGTAGAACAGCTGAGTAATATAACTTCTGCCTCAGACCACTCGTGTAGAACAGCTGAGTAATCCAACTTCTGCCTCAGACCACTAGAACAGCTGAGTAATCTAACTTCTGCCTCAGACCACTCGTAGAACAGCTGAGTAATCCAACTTCTGCCTCCGACCACTCATAGAACATCTGAGTAATATAACTTCTGCCTCAGACCACTCGTATAGAACAGCTGAGTAATCCAACTTCTGCCTCAGACCACTAGAACAGCTGAGTAATCTAACTTCTGCCTCAGACCACTCGTAGAACAGCTGAGTAATCCAACTTCTGCCTCCGACCACTCATAGAACAGCTGAGTAATATAACTTCTGCCTCAGACCACTAGAACAGCTGAGTAATCCAACTTCTGCCTCAGACCACTAGAACAGCTGAGTAATCTAACTTCTGCCTCAGACCACTCGTAGAACAGCTGAGTAATCCAACTTCTGCCTCAGACCACTCGTAAAACAGCTGAGTAATCTAACTTCTGCCTCAGACCACTAGAATAGCTGAGTAATCCAACTTCTGCCTCCGACCACTCATAGAACAGCTGAGTAATATAACTTCTGCCTCAGACCACTAGAACAGCTGAGTAATCTAACTTCTGCCTCAGACCACTCGTAGAACAGCTGAGTAATCTAACTTCTGTCCCAGACCACTAGAACAGCTGAGTAATATAACTTCTGCCTCAGACCACTCATAGAACAGCTGAGTAATCTAACTTCTGCCTCAGACCACTCGAACAGCTGAGTAATCTAACTTCTGTCCCAGACCACTAGAACAGCTGAGTAATATAACTTCTGCCTCAGACCACTCGTAGAACAGCTAAGTAATATAACTTCTGTCCCAGACCACTAGAACAGCTGAGTAATATATCTTCTGCCTCAGACCACTAGTAGAACAGCTAAGTACTTCGTTAGATGCTTCTTTAACCTCCTGCATCACTTTATACACAGAAGATCACCGCTAAACATAGAATCACATGGTTCTCATAGAATAGAATCACATCCGTCTCTATGTGACTGACACGACTTCCACCGAAGGTGGCTCCTCTCCCTGTTCGGGCGGCGCTCGGCGGTCGTCGTCGCCGGCCTACTAGCTGCCACCGATCCCATTTTAGTTTTCGTTTGTTTCTGTCTGGTTTTTCACACCTGTGTTCAGTTTAGTTGATTTCGGTGGGTTTATATACACCCCGCTGCAGGCTAGGCTTTGTGCGGGATTATTTGTTGTGTATTTGCATGTAAGGGGTGCGTGCCTGCACCACGTGGTTTTGTTTATATTTTGCGGTAAATGTTTACCGTGTGCTTACGAGACTTTGTTTGTGGAGTCGAGGTTTCTCCTCCGTGTGCTCAATTTATTCCCTGTGGGTGGCGACTACGTTGGTGCGTGTTTTCCCATTTGTTGGTATTGTGCCTTCGGGACCGCCTGATTAAACGTTGTGTGCCACTGGAACTTCTCCGCTCTCCTGCTCCTGATTCCTACACCCACCCCCCCCTCCCCCCTCCTACTCGGAGGCATTGTTACAGTGACCGCCGATAACCTCAGAATAAAGTTGACTACAACAAATACAATGTTGCTAATGTCTTTGCAATTGATACAAACCACTGACATAATAATATGCTTGAAATGAAAACCAAGATGACATAAACAGTAGGCTATAGGCCTATTTCAGTCATATTGAAATACATTTAATCTTCAATCAATTGAGTTCTATTTTGCTACTTGTAGGCTACTGTCTAAGTTGCCTCAATATATTTCATGATGTCTAGCCAAACATGTGCACAATAAATTGGTGATTTAGTGCCTTTTTATTGTGTAACCATTAGAATAAGCCGCCTCAATATTTGTAGCCGTAGGTGATAATATCACTCTAGGAGCTGATCTGTCGTCAGTATTGTGAAATAATTCTAATGTTAAGGAAAGATTTGAATGGAGAAAGCTAATCTGAGAGCAGCGATCCCTTTTTTCCCTCGATCATTTCAGTGTTGACACATGCTCGAACGACGCACGTAGTGACTGTTAATTCTCTCTGCGTGGTGTTTTGGGAAACACGTTACACCTTCGGCCATTGTAGAAAAGACGCATTGTTAAAACACTCGTAAGCCTAAGTTCAATCGCTATCGGGAAACCAGG
This sequence comes from Salmo trutta, assembly GCF_901001165.1. Taxonomy (NCBI): domain Eukaryota; kingdom Metazoa; phylum Chordata; class Actinopteri; order Salmoniformes; family Salmonidae; genus Salmo; species Salmo trutta. The sequence goes on from NC_042958.1 coordinate 21,434,845, forward strand.
CACTTGACTGGAACTAAATGTTGTTTTCAATCATATGATTATAATCAAATCAAATTGTATTGGTCACATACACATGGTTAGCTGATGTTAGTGCGAGTGTAGCGAGATGCTTGTGCTTCTAGTTCCGACCATGCAGTAATATCTAACAAGTAATCTAACAATTTCACAACAACCACCTTTTACACACAAGTGTAAGCGAATGAATAAGAATATGTACGTATAAATATATGGATGAGCGATGGCCGAACGGCATAAGCAAGATGCAGTAGATGGTATGGAGTACAGTATATACATATGAGATGAGTAATGTAGGGTATGTAAACATTATATAAAGTGGCATTGTTTAATAAAGTGACTAGTGATACATTTATTACACCCAATTTTAAATTTTTAAAGTGGCTAGAGATTTGAGTCAGTATGTTGGCAGCAGCCACTCAATGTTAGTGATTGCTGTTTAACAGTCTGATGGCCTTGAGATGGAAGCTGTTTTTCAGTCTCTCGGTCCCAGCTTTGATGCACCTGTACTGACCTCGCCTTCTGGATGATAGCGGGGTGAACAGGCAGTGACTCGGGTGGTTGTTGTCCTTGATGATCTTTTTGGCCTTCCTGTGACATCGGGTGGTGTAGGTGTCCTGGAGGGCAGGTAATTTGCCCCCGGTGATGCGTTGTGCAGACCTCACTACCCTCTGGAGAGCCTTCCGGATTATGGGCGGAGCAGCTGCCGTACCAGGCGGTGATACAGCCCGACAGGATGATCTCGATTGTGCATCTGTAAAAGTTTGTGAGTGTTTTTGGTGACAAGCCAAATTTCTTTAGCCTCCTGAGGTTGAAGAGGCGCTGTTGCGCTTTCTTCACAACACTGTCTGTGTGGGTGGACCATTTCAGTTTGTCCGTTATGTGTACGCCAAGGAACATAAAGCTTTCCACCTTCTCCACTACTGTCCCGCCAATGTGGATAGGGGGGTTGCTCCCTCTGCTGTTTCCTGAAGTCCACGATCATCTCCTTTGTTTTGTTGATGTTGAGTGTGAGGTTATTTTCCTGACACTACACTCCAAGGGCCCTCACCTCCTACCTGTAGGCTGTCTCGTTGTTGTTGGCAATCAAGCCTACCACTGTAGTGTCGTCTGCAAATATGATGATTGAGTTGGAGGCGTGCATGGCCACGCAGTCATGGGTGAACAGGGAGTACAGAAGAGGGCTGAGAATGCACCCTTGTGGGGCATCCAGTGTTGAGGATCAGCAGGGTTGAAAAGGTTGTATGTCCTACCCTCACCACCTGGGGGCGTCCCGTCAGAAAGTCGAGGACCCAGTTGCACAGGGCGGGGTCGAGACCCAGGGTCTCGAGCTTAATGACGAGTTTGGAGGGTACTATGGTGTTTAATGCTGAGCTGTAGTTGATGAACAGCATTCTTACATAGGTATTCCTCTTGTCCAGATGGGTTAGGGCAGTGTGCAGTGTGATTGCGCCGTCTGTGGACCTATTGGGGCGGTAAGCAGATTGGAGTGGGTCTAGGGTGTCAGGTAGGGTGGAGATGATATGATCCTTGACTATTCTCTCAAAGCACTTCAAGATGACGGAAGTATGTCTAACCGGCCTCACAATCGCAGACCCTTGCACTTGTCAACCTGTTCGCAACGTCGTCTGAAAAATGCACCCTATTGACCTGATTGCCTTATTAATATGAGTAGCCTACAATAATTAACAGTGGACAACCAATGTCAAGTAAATCAATCCCTGTGGAGGAGAAGACAATCGCTGAAGAGGTAAGACGCAATCATTTTGAGACCTATGAATGCAAATGGAACTTAGTTTGATTGTTTGTTGAACTACTGCAATTTAGCTATGGTTTATCATAAACCGTGGCGTAAATTCCATACGGATGTTTTAGCTCTGGCAGAGTCTAGCGATAATGGAACATCTGACATTTCTACTGAAACTAGTGTAGATGGTAACTTGATTGACACCTCCAGTGTTTTAAGTGATCGTACTGAAAGTTTGTTTGATAGTGATGAGATTGAGAGGTCGTCTGGTAGTGATTGAAGGAGGATATTCTCAAACCACAAAGGGTGGTATATGTGTGACACTGGCATCTTGGGCTAATGGAAACAAAATCCCCAGGGGTGCAGTAAGTAGTTTATTACATTTCAGAGAAGTGGGGCTTAATGTGCCAAGAGATGCAAAAAACACCTAAGCATATGCCTAGATTGCAACACTATTGTGAAATGTGAGGATAACTATGCATATTTTGGTGTTGAGCAGTGTATAGTGAAGACTGGTTGAGCATCCAGATTTCATTGAGGATTCAATAGATTTTATTATTACATTTGTAAATTTCCATCCATTTGTCCATCCATTTGCTGGATAGGCTACGCCAGTGCCTTTGGATGAGTACCTGAGTCCTATCTGAGTTGAAAGTTTCAAGTATCATTCTGACAAATTGTCATTACAAGGGTCGGACGATACCAGTATCACGATACTCGTTAGTATCGTGGCAAGGAAACGAAACACAAATCGGATTTAACTTCTTTAGGAAAACGGCCCTAATGTTGGAATCAAAAATCATCATCCCGTCATCCAGAGTCACATTTATTTTCCAAGCTATAGCCAATGATATTTTACATACAGCAGGTTTTCAAAGGACCAAAGAGTTGGGTCTGCTTCGTGTAAAAAAAAAATGCCAAGGAAAAATATTGGGCTACTGGTATCATCACAGCCCTAGTTAGTCATTACCATCTCACAATCCAAAACGTTCCTTTGATGCACCAGTGTGAGCCTTGCTAAAATGCATCAGATCCCATAGTAGATATTTTGCATGTGAAGGATGTCAGATTAAAGGCTCTTGGAAGTGTAGTGTTGCACTCTGACTGGACACATCCAGAGAGAAATGATGGTAAATTCACTAACTTGGCCTACATGGCTAGCCATCAGGTAGCCCTTGATCATGACACTGTTCCATTACATTACACATACGTCATTGGACGGCGGCATCTTCTGTAGAGGGGAGTTTTAAGTTCCCTGACGTTCGGTCTTAACATTAACATGCATCCCTTGAGGTATGGTTTTGGAAGCATAAGGAGCTTCATATCAAAAGCCATATCGCAAGTGACGCATATTGACATTTCTAAACGTTAAAATACAGCGTTGGGATTGCAGTTTACATGAGGCAGTCATGGGCGACACTAATGGCTGAGAACTGTAGGGAGAAGGCAGAATGTCGCCTAGCATTTGAGAGCTAGCCATCAAGTAGATCTCCATTGATAGATGCTGGAGTTACTTGTATTTCCAGGTTTATGCATATGGTGTGCTTGGGTGTTATGAGGAGGATGTTAATCATTTTTTTCTTAAACATGGCCCTAGAACCATCAATCTCAACTCTGGACCTCGAAGCCAGTGCCAAGGCATTTTTTAAATGTTCTGCTCTAATCAGCGACTGATTTAGACATGGGACACCAGGTGGGTACAATTAATTATCAGGTAGAACAGAAATCCAGCAGGCTGCGGACCTCGTAGGGTAAGAGTTGAATACCCCTGCCCTAGAATATGCAGACTGTCTTCCTCTCAGAAAACCAAGTTGCCAGTGGCTCTGATCTTCCTTTGAGGCTTATTGCCAAAATATCACTGGCAGAACTTGACCGATGGAAGTCCACTGAGTACAAGTAGTTATTGCTCTACATGGGTCCCATAGTATTTAAGGATGTTTCCACAAAGGTCTATGACCACTTTATGTCCCTCAGTGAAGGCATGTCAATTTTGCTAGATTCAGATGATGACAGGAGGAGGCATTACCTTGATTATGCCAAACAGATGATGATGCACTTTGTTGAGATCAGAAAGAGAGTCTATGTTGATGCAATTACAGTGTACGATGCACTTGGTCTCACTCACATGGCAGATGTTGCATTTCACAACTGCTCACTCAATGACCTTGGCCAGTCAGGCTCCCGAGTGGTGCAGCGGTCTAAAGCACTGCTTCTCAGTGTTAGAGGTGTCACTACAGAGCCTGGTTTGATTCCACAACCGGCTGTGATTGGGAGTCCCATAGGGCGGAGAAGAATTGGCCCAGCGTCGTTAGGGTTTGGCTGGAGTAGGCCGTCATCGTAAATAAGAATTTGTTCTTAACTGACTTGCCTAGTTAAATAAAGGTTCAAATATATATTTTTTAAATAAAGACCTTAATTGCTTTGTTTGAAAACCATTTGCAGTGGCTTAAACGTGCCATCAAAAGCCTGTCCTGACTCTGAGCCCCCCTGCCTGACCACTCCGCCTGAGCCTGCCTGCCGACCTGTACCTATGCCCCCTTCTGGATTACCAACCTCTGCCTGACCCTGAGCCTGCCTTCTGCCCGGTACCATTGCCCAACCTCTGGTTTACTGACCCCTGCCTGCCTTGACCTGTCTATTGCCTGCCCCTGATGGAATATTAAACTATTGTTTATTTGATGTGGTCTGCGTCTGGGTCTTATCTTCATACCTGATACATAATCCATTGGTGCAAGTGACGAGGCTACTGTCTGAACCAAGCAAAGTGAAACATATGGCCAAGAACATCCAAATATACATCAAGAATAACATGCTAGATGGTTGCTTCCTCCTCCAGGATTAAATATGCATTTGTCAAATAAATGAGACGATGAAAACCTTGTCTGTGATGTCAATCACCATACTCAAACTGGCATCTTCTACATTCTTCCATGTGCCTCCAAAGACTTAAATATCACAACTGTCTCAAATTTCTGCTGAATAAATTATTTTCCTGAGAACCTCATTAGCTAGGCTGTATGCCCTATCATAGGCAAGATATAGTGATCCCTCTGCGGGTTTGCCAAGTAAAATCATATATATTAGAATAGTTTTGTTTGCAGTTATAGCTTATATTGTCTATATCTGTCTATTTCCGCAGGTTCTAATCTCAGGATGTGGGCCAGAGCAGTGTGGATGGGAAATGAGGAGGTAGGTGTTATTCCAGAGCGCTGGATCAAAGACCAAACTGTGTGGTGGCTCCCAAATAAATAAGACAAGGCAATAAAGGATTGGTCCACACCCTCTCTGAAATGGAAGCCACTGGTGTCCCCCAGGGCTCAGTTCTAGGCCCTCTCCTATTCTCGCTATACACCAAGTCACTTGGCTCTGTCATATCCTCACATGGTCTCTTCTATCATTGCTACGCAGACGACACACAATTAATCTTCTCCTTTCCCCCTTCTGATAACCAGGTGGCGAATCGCATCTCTGCATATCTGGCAGACATATCAGTGTGGATGACGGATCACCACCTCAAGCTGAACCTTGGCAAGACGGAGCTGCTCTTCCTCCCGGGGAAGGACTGCCCGTTCCATGATCTCACCATCACGGTTGACAACTCCATTGTGTCCTCCTCCCAGAGTGCTAAGAGCCTTGGCGGGACCCTGGACAACACCCGGTCGTTCTCCGCTAACATCAAGGCGGTGACCTGATCCTGTAGGTTCATGCTCTACAACATTCGCAGAGTACGACCCTGCCTCACACAGGAAGCGGCGCAGGTCCTAATCCAGGCACTTGTCATCTCCCGTCTGGATTACTGCAACTCGCTGTTGGCGGGGCTCCCTGTCTGTGCCATCAAACCCCTACAACCCCTCATCCAGAACGCCGCAGCCCGTCTGGTTTTCAACCTTCCCAAGTTCTCTCACGTCACCCCGCTCCTCCGCACACTCCACTGGTTTCCAGTTGAAGCTCGCATCTGCTACAAGACCATGCTGTGAGGGTAACGGCACCTCCGTACCTTCAGGCTCTGATCAGTCCCTACACCCAAAGAATGGCACTGCGTTCATCCACCTCTGGCCTGCTCGCCTCCCTACCTCTGCGGAAGCACAGTTCCCGCTCAGCCCAGTCAAAACTGTTCGCTGCTCTGGCACCCCAATGGTGGGACAAGCTCCCTCACGACGCCAGGACAGCGGAGTCAATCACCACCTTCCGGAGACACCTGAAACCCCACCTCTTTAAGGAATACCTGGGATAGGATTAAGTAATCCTTCTACCCCCCCCCCCCCCACCCTCCCCCCCCCCACCCTCCCCCCCAAAAATATATAGATGTACTATTGTAAAGTGGTTGTTCCACTAGATATCATAAGGTGAATGCACCAGTTTGTAAGTCGCTCTGGATAAGAGCGTCTGCTAAATGATGTAAATGTAAAAATGTAAATGTAAAATTACAGCTTCTAAGGATAAAATTGACATCTGGTAAATGTGTGATTAGAATCGCATGTGGAATGTAATCTACCTCCAGCCCCTATTGTGTCCAAGTTGTGTAAGTATAGCAGGCTACTATGTCAATTACTAATCAACCCCTTGTCCCTAAACCCTAGCCTCTGAACAACCACCTTGCCTTTTGATAGACTGGGAGGACATTTGATCCTATTACTTGAACTGATCTACAAGCATGTGGCTAGTGGGAAGTTAGCCTCAACCCAGATGGAATCAATCCATGTGTCACCATTTGTTATTGTAGTAAAACTAATGTGAAACTGAGCTGAAATCCATCTGGATTTCCAGGCTAATGGGTATGGCCTTGAGAGGGTAACTTTGACATGTTGTAGAATTTTTGTTTAAGGTTTGGTAATGTGTTGACTGAGTCTTCTTCCACTTCAAAACAAACGTATACACATGAGAAATGTGTGTAGAACAGGCTGGATGTTATTTTACACTTACCCAAGCCCCCACCAAAATATGCCCCGAAGCACAAGAAAACTTGTGCCACTGCTACCAAGAAGCAAAAGGCTAAAACTCAACACAAGCCACAAAGTAATGACTGCGAGGATGACCCTTCATGATCTAAGCCAACACCTTATTCTTAATCACTGAATTTGAGAAAGGTATTCTAATTGTAAAAACAATTGGCATGATGTTGTCCAATTTTTTATTGCAGAGAATCATATTGGTCTCTTACATAGCTTAACACTGGAGCATTAGGGCTTGAGGTCTCCTTCTGCCTTAATTGAGGGATCCCCTCACCAAATCACTGCAAAGGATCAGACCCTTTTCCTGTGACAGACACAAGTATGAAACTCTCAATTTAGAATTTTGGTTTAAATTTTGGTAGACACTTAATTGTTGAGGTTGCCTTATAAATGTGTGTAAAAAAAATTACTAAAATCTGCTCCGACGCGCCAGAAATCCTATGCCTGAGTCACCTAGAATCAAAGGCTAAAACTCCCTGCGAGCCAGCAAGTATTGGTGGTGAGGATAAATGGCAAACTAAAACATCACGCAAGCCACCAAGTGATTAGTGAGGAGGACCCTTCACAACGTAAGCCAACTCCTTGTTCTTGAACAATGTATTTGGGAAAGATATTCTAATTGTACCAAGAAATGCCATGATGTTGTCCAATATTTTACTGCAGAGAATCTTGAGCCTTCATGCTCTAGATATAGGTCATGTGGGAGACCGCAGTCTCCTTTTGCCTCTTCAGATGAGATATCCCCCTTATCAAAGCACTGCAAAGGCTCAGACACTTTTTATATACTGGAAGCAAGTATGACATTTATTTTTAAACCATTTTAAATTATATTGAAACTAGATTTATATTTGGAAATGAACAAATTTAAAACTACTTTGTTTTCAGAATAAAAAAAAAGTCCTTTCTCTTTTGTCAGATCTGTGACCTTTTTAGAGGACAGTTGTCCGGTTAAGGAATTTGACTTCAACCTGAACGAGACGGAGGAAGATTTACTAAAGATAGAGGAGCAGCTAATGGTGAGAAATGAAATGTTTCATTGGTATGAGTTGAATGACACATTGCCATGTAGTACTAGAATTAAAAAATCCTGTACGTGTGTAATGAATTAGTGTCATTTCGTAAAATTACAGATATCTCAAAGTCATCCTGGACCAGGTAAATAGAGCAATGCGCCCGTAAACTAGTACTATATTTGTTTCACTTCTAAATTTAGTCATGGTGTGTTGCTTGTAAAGTACATATTTTGTGTTCTATATAGAACCCTGACAAATGGACTCTTATCGACAATAAATATGAAAGGAAAGAGGGCCTTTGAGGACTCTAACCTTTGCAGCGTCATTATAGACCCAAATCATGACATTTTCAATGACATTTGAATACCTTCTCTAGCTAATATTTGTTTTTCCCCTTTACAGCAGGTGTGTGTGCGAGTCTTAGCGAATCAAAGGCTTGAGGCAGAAATACTACAGGCGACGTCAACCTGCCTGAAATATGCACCTGACCACAAGAGGGCAGTGGGATGGCCAATGAGTAAGAGGATGAAAGAGTTCTTAAGAATCTCTAACAGTGACTTTTTCTGGTTTATTGTATATCTAAATTGTGTTTCCAGAAGCCTGTGGCAGATGTGCAGTTTTTATATTTTTGGGGGGCTTATATGTCTACTTTTGTGGTACAATGCATTTTCATTTCAACTGTTCTTGACATTGACAAAACACTTTTGGGCCCATAAGTTTTTACCTGGACAAAGGTTTACACAGTGCTGTTCCAAGTTACTGCTCTAATTGTTACACAGACGGACAATTGCCAACAGTAGTACAGACACTATATCTGGAATATACATTTTGCACCATGAGTAGAATTGAATTATACATATCCGGGTGTACAACATCAAGTGTGGAACATTAAAAAAAACACTCAATTTGTTCTCCTAATTCTTAGTTGTTATCTTTATTTAATGTGAAGAAGCCTACATCACAAAATGGCAACTACTTCTAAACATCTAATCAACACACTTCATAGATTGGTGATAATCCCCGGTTGAATTCACGGTGTGTTAAGGTCAAATCAGATCACAATGTGTACTCAACCTCACTCCAATATTTTAAATGTAGAGTATAGTTTCCAGACTCGATAGTACCACAATTAAAATATAACTGTTGGCTGTCTTTTTGAATGGATGAATAAAGGTTGAAATCTCATTGATCAACATCTCAATCAAATCTTACCCAAATGCCCATGTGGAAATCATGGTGTGCACATTGGGTTGTTTCTATCTGACCACATGGAACCATTTTTATATTTTTGTTGGTTGTATTGCTCTACCCTTTGTGATTTCAACGGACCTTAAAGTGATCTTCATGTCACATAAGAGTCTTTCAAGGTCTAGAAAGCAATTGTCTCGGTGGGTCTATCTTGAGTCGTTTTTGTTATCTCTGATTATTTCACTGTTACAAGGATCTAGGACCGCATGTAATTGTTTGAAGAATGAAAACAATGATTTTCATCTCGTTGTTCTAGGTAGCAATTATCCCTGAGTGAAGCTGCGCCAGCATTTACAGGTGCAGGCATTTACAGTGCATTTGGAAATTATTCAGACCCCTTGACTTTTTCCACATTTTGTTACGTTACAGCATTATTCTAAAATAGATGAAATTAAATGTTTTCCTCTTCAGTCTACAAACAATACCCCATAATGACAAAGCGAAATAGGTTTTTAGACATTTCAGCAAATTTATGAAAAAACAAAAACAGAAATACCTTATTTAAAGAAATATTCAGACCCTTTGCTATGAGACTCGAAAATGAGCTCAGGTGTACCCTGTTTCCATTGATCATCCTTAAGATGTTAATACAACTTGATTGGAGTCCACCTGTGGTAAATTCAATTGATTGGACATGATTTGGAAAGGCGCACACCTGTCTATATAAGGTCCCATAGTTGACAGTGCATGTCGGAGCAAAAATCAAGCCATGAGGTCAAAGGAATTGTCTGTAGAACTCCGAGACAGGATTGTGTCGAGGCACAGAACTGGGGAAGGGTACCAAAAAATGTCTGCTGCATTGAAGGTCCCCAAGAACACAGTGGCCACCATTATTCTTAAATGGAAGAAGTTTGGAACCACCAAGTCTCTTCCTAGAGCTGGCCACCCGTCCAAACTGAGCAATCTGAGGAAAAGGGCCTTGGTCAGAGAGGTGACCAAAAACCTGATGTTCACTCTGACAAAGCTTCAGAGTTCCTCTGTGGAGATGGGAGAACCTTCCAGACGGACAACCATCTCTGCAGCACTCCACCAATCAGGCTTTTATGGTAGAGTGGCCAGACGGAAGCCACTCCTCTGTAAAAGGCACATGACAACCCGCTTGGAGTTTGCCAAAAGGCACCTAAAGAATTTCAGACCATAAGAAACCTAATTCTCTGGTCTGATGAAACCAAGATTGAACTGGCACCACAAGTGAACCTGGCACCATCCCTATGGTGAAGCATGGTGGTGGCAGCATCATGCTGTGGGGATGTTTTTCATGGGGCAGGGACTGGGAGACTAGTCAGGATCGAGGGAAAGAGGAACGGAGCAAAGTTCAGAGAGATCCTTCATGAAAACCTGTTTCAGAGTGCTCAGGACATCAGACTGGGGCGAAGGTTCACCTTCCCACAGGACAGCGACTCTACGCACAAAACCAAGACAACGCAGCAGTGACTTCAGGACAAGTCTCTGAATGTCCTTGAGTGGCCCAGGCAGAGCCCGGACTTGAACCCGATCAAACATTTCTGGAGAGACCTGAAAATAGCTGTGCAGCGATGCTCCCGATCCAACCTGACAGAGCTTGAGTGGCTCTGCAGAGAAGAATGGGAGAAACTTCCCAAATACAGGTGTGCCAAGCTTGTAGCGTCATACCGAGAAGACTCAAGGTTGTAATTGCTGCCAAAGGTGCTTCAACAAAGTACTGATTAAAGGGTCTGAATGCTTATGTAAATGTGATATTTAAGTTTTTTATTTGTAATAAATTTGAAAACATGTCTAAAAAACTGTTTTTGCTTTGTTGTTATGGGGTATTTTGTGTAGATTTATGAGGGAAAAAAACTATTTCATACATTTTCAAATAAGGCTATAACGTAACAAAATGTGGAAAAAGTCAAGGGGTCTGAATACTTTCTGAATGCACTATATAAACAGTGGATAAGGAGAACACAATGATCGAGGAAAAAAAAGAAGAAACCTTTTGCGTGGTGGTTTTCCATGAAATTATTCAAACAATGTGTTAACCCGAATAATTTTTGCAATTGTCTTTTGAACTGAATGATTCACATTTTTGCTACATTGCACCACTACAAATACACAAAAGACTTGAACTTTGATAATAGTAGTAGAAGGCAGTAGCAGCCTTTGTATCAGAATTTGTACTGTGGATTTTTGGTGGGCTAAATACATGAGATCTAACATAATGGGTTTTCAAATTCCAGACTGTTTTCTTATATTCATAAATCACCTCCCATTAAAAGATTACCTTTTAAATATTCACATTCAGAGCACCCTCATTCAGGTGGGTGTCGTGGCCAGTCATTTATACTGGCTCTGAAAAGAAGGATTTACATGAAGAGAGGACGAGACAAAAAAAGAGGTCGAGAGAAGTAAAGAGGGAGAAAAATGCATATAGGAATACTGTCCCAGATAATCAATTTGTACGTTTTCAATGGCTGGTTACTTGCACACACACCCGCTGTTCAGAGCTCAGGGAACACATTGGTGGTCCTCCCACCCCCAAATCCCCATTCTTACCCCCAGCCTCCAATTCTCTATGGGGCAAGCAGTGCTCCCCCAGAACATAGGAGGAGGAGCGTTAGGGGGAGTAGGAAGGGAATTGGACTCTCACCACAGAAAGAACAGGCTGATTGCACAGATGGCATGGTCCATTCCCAGCACCAATTAATCCCCAGTTAAATGTGACACATCTTAACCTGCACTGGGTCCCATTTAGCTCGCTACACATAGACCCATATGGCTAGGAGACACTCACAGGCGGCAATTTAGACCTGGCAGAGAGCCAAGCAACCTCCACACACACAAACGCACGCATGCGCAGGCCCGCACTCACACATGCATGCACGCCCCCCCCCCCCCCCCCCCTCCTACCAATAGACATATTCAGTGGCGAACTGTCATTCAAGGCAGGTGGGGCAGAGCCCTACATTTTTTGAAAAATAAAGTAAAATATGTTTTTTTTGTGTGTGGGGGGGCTTGCCTGTTTTGCATGTTATTTTGGCATTAATACGTGTCACATATCAGTTTGCAAACAGTTTAAAAATATATATCATTGAGTTAATAAAGCCACATAAAAACAGCTCCAAAATGCAGGTGTTTCAGCCTAGCTCAGTGCTTTCTGTGGTGGTGGGGCAAGCCAGCAGAAAATACAGAGCGTTGCGCCCTGATTGGCTCAGTGTTCTGTCACTCATGTGGACTTTACATCACTGCCAGGTGTAAGAACAGATCTTGAAAATTATAGCCCTTCGGCTGCTGCCATAGAAGTGCCAATCCAGGAAGGCTCAAGGTCAATTGCCACAGATAAAATGACATCAAATCACATTATATGTACAGTAGCTTTGATTGGACTGATCATGTCAACATCATACTTTCACAATCTTAGCTAGTAGTCATCATCATGAATGAAGTCGACAATCTACTGGCAAATCGTTTTTAATTCTTGTCTTAATGAAAAGAAATAATGAAGAGAAATTATAGACATAAACATTACACAACAAGTTGGAAATCGCAAATTCAACAAGTGATTTGGAAGGAATTAGTGACAGTGGCTGTGTGGTCCCGAATCTGGGATTAAGGGGCTTAAAATGATAAACATTCAACATTGGCCATGCTGTCAATAAAGCATGATTTGTGTCACGCTCAAAACAACTGTTAACTTGGAGGACAGCCGTGTCACCTTCCTGTTCAAGTGAGCCGAGCATAACAATGTGAGTCCAAAAATGTATTGTATGCTGCTTCATAAATTATGTAATATGCCAGGGAGTTATGTATACTGTAGCTAAGAAAGTAATTATAAGTGTATGTTGTGTAGTAAGATGTTAGTAGCCCATCTGCCTCACCCTAATGCCCACGAAGCTCATCACCAAGCTAAGGACTCTGGGACTAAACACCTCCCTCTGCAACTGGATCCTGGACTTCCTGACGGGCCGCCCCCAGGTGGTAAGAGTAGGCAACAATATGTCTGCCATGCTGATCCTTAACACTGGGGCCCCTCGGGGGTGTGTACTTAGTCCCTTCCTGTATTCCCTGTTCACCCACAACTGCATGGCCTAACATGACTCCAACACCATCATTAAGTTTGCTGACGACACAACAGTGGTAGGCCTGATCACCAACAACAATGAGAGGCCCTATAGGGAGGAGGTCAGAGAACTGTTAGTGTGGTGCCATGACAACAACCTCTCCCTCAATGTGAGCAAGACAAAGAAGCTGATCGTGGACTACAGGAAAAGGCGGTCTGAACAGGTCCCCATTCACATCGACGGGGCTGTAGTGGAGCGGGTCGAGAGTTTCAAGTTCCTTGGTGTCCACATCACCAACGAATTATCATGGTCCAAATATACCAAGACAGTCTTGAAGAGGACACGACAACCCCTATTCCCCCTCAGGAGACTGAAAATATTTGGCATGGCTCCCCAGATCCTCAAAAGGTTCTACAGCTGCACCATCAAGAGCATCCTGACCGGTTGCATCACCGCCTGGTAAGGCAACTGCTCGGCATCTAACCGTAAGGTGCTACAAAGGGTAGTGCGAATGACTCAGTGCATCACTGGGGCCAAGCTTTCTGACATCCAGGACCTATATAATTGGCCGGTGTCAGAGGAAAGCCCATAAAATTGTCAGAGACTCCAGTCACCCAAGTTATAGACTGTTTTCTCTGCTACCGCAAGGCAAGCGCTACCAGAGCGCCAAGTCTAGGACCAAAGGCTCCTCAACAGCTTCTACCCCAATTGTTCTGCCGAACAATTCATAAAAATCGGCACTGGACAATTTACATTGACACCCCCCCTTGTACACTGCTGTTTGCTTGTTACCTATGCATAGTCACTTCGCCCCCACCTACATGTACAGATTACCTCAACTAGCCTGTACCCCTGCACACTGACTTGGTACAGGTGCCCCCTGTATATTCCCTCATTATTTTTATTTTTATTATTACTTTTCATTTTAGCCTACATGGTAAATATTTTCTTCTTCTTGAACTGCACTGTTGGTTAAGGGCTTGTAAGTAAGCATTTCACGGTAAAGTCTACACTTGTTGTATTCGGCGCTTGTGACAAATAAAGTTTGACTTGATTTGATTTAATAATTTGGTCTATTTACCCCTCTTAATTTCGCCTGCTGTTCTGACTGTTCTACTGTAGCCTATAACCTGTTTTAGAGAAACGTAATCATTGAATATTGTAAGAGCTTTCATTGTCTGCTTATATATCCCCTTTATTTATCCTAAAGTTCTAACTTGTTGTACAGGGAGAGCACAGTAAGAAAGACCCATGTTCTATATTCTGTCACTCTACATTTCAAAAGTGCTAAACAAATAGTTGACAAATACTAGGCTACCCTGTGGTTAGAGCGCTGTCCAATTTATAGTAGCTATTACAGTGAAAGAATGCCATGCTATTGTTTGAGGAGAGTGCACAGTTTTGAACATGAAAAGTTATTAATAAACAAATGAGGCACATTTGGGCAGTCTTGATACAACATTTTGAGCAGAAATGCAATGGTTCATGTGAACAGTCTAAAACTTTGCACATACAGTGCTGCCATCTAGTGACCAAAATCTAAATTGCTGCTGGGATGGAATAATACATTATGGCCTTTCTCTTGCATTTCAAAGATGATGGTACAAAACAAATACAAAAGAACGGTTGTTTTTTTCTTTGTATTATCTTTTACCAGATCAATTGTATTCTCCTACATTCCTTTCACATTTCCGCAAACTTCAAAGTGTGTCCCTTCAAATGGTACCAAGAATATGCATATCCTTGCTTCAGGGCCTGAGTTACAGGCAGTTAGATTTGGGTATGACATTTAGGCAAAAATTGAAAAAAGGGATGGCTCCTTAAGAGTTTTTTAAAGCAAGTCAGCCATATCAGTTATGTTTTATTAAAAGGCAGTAAAGGAGGCTGAATAAACTGTTTCGCTCTCAGACAAGGCTCCACTGATAGCCAGGTGTAGCAGTGGTAAGATGTTGGGACTGCTGTTGGGACTTTATGTCAGCCCTAACAGTTTTTGGGCACCGTTTGTCACCGTTATAGTGCAATTAATGTATTGTTTAGTGTTGTGTTGTGTAGTGGCTTTGCTGGAATGCATTTGGCCCCAACAAGATTTACATGCTAAAATCGCCACTGGACATATTTGTTCGACACGTCTAGCCAGTATCCAGGAGATACAGTACATTGTAGTGTTTTTAATGAGGGCAAAGTTTGATATCACCTTGTCATCCATTCGCACTGTATACTGTAAAAATGTATACCCTCTCTTGTCTGTTGAGATGAGATGCGTATGTGCCCATCCTGGTACAGG
The DNA here is from genome assembly GCF_901001165.1 of Salmo trutta. Lineage (NCBI taxonomy): Eukaryota > Metazoa > Chordata > Actinopteri > Salmoniformes > Salmonidae > Salmo > Salmo trutta. The sequence goes on from NC_042958.1 coordinate 21,450,123, forward strand.
TCTAATAATTATTTTTTTTTAAACTCAAGTCATGCATGCCCACTGGGCAAAAAAATGGACCAGCCCATCTAAAATTTCCCTGAAATTCCAATTCGCCCCTGCCATTGTTAGAAGAGTCTTATAGTCAAAACAGAATATAATGATATACTTGTCTGTTTGAAGAATGGAGTTATATGTTGAAGGAACTTAATATGCACTTTAGGCTAATAACTGAAATTATCATTACAAAATATATAAAAAATTAATGATATAGACAATATGATTCTATGAATCCTCAACGCATAAGGGAACTACTAAAGCCTTGCTCAGACTGCAGGCCTTAATGCTCAAATCAGTTTTGTTTTTGTGACGATGTGCGCTGAGAGTCGGAAAGCATGTTCAGGGAGTGAGTGTTTTAATAAATAAACACAACATAATACAAAATAAGAAACACAGACAACGTACAAACATGACACAAGAACAGAAACAATAACGCCTAGGGAAGGAACCAAAGAGAGTGACATATATAGGGAAGGTAATCAGGGAAGTGATGTAGTCCAGGTGAGTCTGATGATGCGCAGGTGCACGCAACGATGGTGTGCGCCATAACAGGTGTGCGCCATAACAAGCAGCCTGGTGACCTGGAGGTCGGAGAGGGAGGACACGTGACAGTACCCCCTCCCCGACTCGTGGCTCCAGCCGCAGGACGCCGACCAAAATGACGATTCCAAGGATCAGAGCGGACCAGTCACCTCTGATGAGGCGTGGGAAACCTGTCAGTCCGGCTGAGGCGTGGGAGCATGGTGACCTAGAGCGCCAGAGAGAGAGCATACGTGATGGTACCCCTTCCCCGGCGCGTTAGGCTCCAGCTGCTGGACGCCAACCCAAGGGACGATCCTGGGGATCAGGAGCAGACCGTTCACCCCTGCTGATATGCGGTTAATGTCGTGGAAATATTTGGTCAATCATATTTCACAAATACCGGAGCCTGTGAGTTCAAATAGACTTTTTATTACTTCATAATAAAAGCCGAGCTGGAATCATGAAAACAACTGCCTTCCAGCCTTGGCACACGTTTTATACATTTGTCCTCCTTACATCATACTCATAGTAACTCCTCTTTATGGCTCATCACCTCTAGCATTTAGCCACCGTCATCATATTGCCTTCATATTAGGACATGCAACATGTAGAGTCACAGAAATAGTTTCATGCATGTAGGACCATAGCAACAGACCTTGGCACTCTACAGGAATAACCAATAGATGTTATCCTGCTGACTCCACTGAAAGGGGAACCCCTGTTCTGGAAAAAACCCAAGCGGTGTAACCATAGTTGGCCATAACAGTTACAAGAATAACCACCTGCATGTCTAATGGTGTCCAATGACCTAGAGCACATAGAGTGCACTAGTTTTGCTGGCTCCTTCTGAAATAAATAATTGCCACATATGTACTGAAAAGTTCACAATATTACCTGTCGCCGGCTGGAAGGCTGAGGCAGGGGAGCCTGGCGATCCGGCTGAGGCATGAGAGTTAGCCAGGTGTGTCTGGGGATGATTACAGCCATCTATTGTATTTCATGAACATGTGTACATATCTAGACAATAGAGACCCATCCACTTAGCTAGATGTGACTGGATAGTGGTTATAGCCTTTCTTTCACATTACCTATGAATTTAGACAAGTGTGTCTGAGTAAACATAATATAATATTCATACAATATTTTGTATGTTGACACATTCTATTTTTGATATTGCTACTATGCAAATATGCAAGTAACCATTTCACTGTACCGTTTACACCTGTATGTAACAAATAACAAATGTGACAAATAAACTTAGATTTTATTTTGTATAGTGTGTGTTTACCAGAGACAGTAATGTGAAGAACAACATGACCTGCACCAAAGTCAGATTAGGATATAGGCCAAGGACTAGATAAAGTGTATTTTTACTACTATTTTTTTGCTACTACTTTCACCACTTTTAGTATTGAAATCTTTGGTTGTTTACTACACTACCTTACTCACTCTCTTTAGCACATGGCCTCACATGTGAATCCTAATAAAGAGATGGTTGGGGCTAAAGTTTAAGAGGGTGTGAAGGATGCTGAATGGGTGTAGACCAAGAATAGCTCTCCACAAGGTGTACCAAAACATTCAAGGGCCATTTTCTCACAAGTTTATCAAATTTCACAAAGCAGAATTACTTTCACATTGTTCCTCAACTGCAGTCTATGATATACCATTTTGTAGCTCTGAGTCTGTACATTTATCCAGTGAAATAAACAACATTTAAAATGTTGCTACATAAGACCGAATTGAGATGGTGTGTCACATTTTGATCCTTCAGTTCTGCCTCCAAGACTAGACTCACCCCAACAATCGTCAACCTGCCCTACACATGCTCCTCATATTATACCTTCCCCCCCTGTCTTTGAATAGTCTTCTTCTTATTGCTTACTTACTTGAGTGGGTGCCATGTGCAGTCTAATTTCCTGCTGTTAACATGTGTAGGTGAGGCTGGTGAGGCCGGGCTCCGTGCGTGAGGACCAGCTCTGGTGAAGCGGAAAAGCTTCAACAACACAGACACAGTGACAAGTGACCCACAGAAAAAGTTGAAATCCAAAATGTATACAATTCAAAGGCGTTGCGGCAGACAGAAACAAATTACTTCAGATGAATAGCTACCTCCAGTAAATTTGACCCAGTTGTAGCTAGCAAGGTTCTTCTCATCTGCTGCAAGTTGAGAAGATGGGCTGAATATTGCAGTTCTTTTCAGTGGATTCCATGCCTTGTGTTCCATTTGCTAACCCTTTGTGACCACAGGTCTGAAAGCACTGTGTTGGTTAGAGAACATGGTCAAAGGGAAATGTTGTCTTATGTTTACAAAGGAATTACTGCATTGTTATACCAAAATCATTAAAAACAAATTTTACAGCAATTGTGAAAATATTAATATATCATAATATCTGCTGCTATTAATTGTGTTGAAATGTGTTGCCATGCCCACTGAAAGGTAAGTTACCCTTTTTATGACCATGATAATGCCATATAAATGTAATCTGGTTTAATGTAGTCACATTTACGTTAATCAAATCTAATTACATACTTCTAATATTATGTTATACCGTATCCCATTGTCATGGCTATTTATTTTTATTGAACTTACAGAAAGTACTCTTGGGGCAGTTGACGTGTCTGCTGTAGAGTGCATTCAATTCCCCTACTGCTTCGCCATACACAAAGCCCTCAGCAACCTAACATCAACACTCTCAAGGCATTTCTAGTATTCTGACTACAGTCTAACTCCATTTAGTAGACCTCAGACAAAGACCTGGCAGTGTCCTTAAATTCCACTGAAAGGTCTGTCTGTCTGTGGCCAGAGAATAACAACCACACCACAGCCTATGGGCCTTCATCTCAGCAGCCATAGTTTATGGCTAGTGTATGGCTATCCAGCTATGATCAAGAATTTGGAGGTAAAGGTTCACCCTACATTTACATTTACAGCACATCACACAGCTTATACAGTACATTTGGAAAGTATTCAGACTCCTTGACTTTTTCCACATTTTGTTATGTTACAGCCTTATTCTAAAACTGATTAAATTATTTTTTCCCCCTCATTAATCTACACACAATACCCCATAATGACAATGCAACAGATTTCTAGAAAACAGGTAACTTAAATATTACATTTACATAAGTATTCAGACCCTTTACTTTGTTGAAGCACCTTTGGCAGCGATTACAGCCTAGAGTCTTCTTGGGTATGATGCTACATGACTTGTCCTGAAGCCAATCCTGCCTTGTCTTGGCTCTGTGCTTAGGGCCATCCTGTTGGAAGGTTAACCTTCCCCCCAGTCTGAGGTCCTGGGCGCTCTGGTGTAGGTTTTCATCAAGGATCTCTCTGTACTTTGCTCCGTTCATCTTTCCCTCAGTCCTGACTAGTCTCCCAGTCCCTGCCGCTGAAAAACATCCCCACAGCATGATGCTTCCACCTCCATGCTTCACCGTAGGGATGGTGCCAGGTTTCCTCGAGACGTGACGCTTGGCATTTAGACCAAAGAGTTCAATCTTGGTTTCATCAGACCAGAGAATTTAGTTTCTCATAGTCTGAGAGTCCTTTAGGTGCAAACCCCAAGCAGGCTATCATGTACCTTTTACTGAGGAGTGACTTCTGTCTGGCCAGTCTACAAAAAAGGCCTGATTGGTGGAGTGCTGCAGAAATGGTTGTCCTTTTGTAAGGGTCTTCCATCTCCACAGAGGAACTCTAGAGCTCTGTCAGAGTGAAAATGTGTTCTTGGTCAACTCCCTGACCAAGGTCCTTCTCCCCAGTGCTCAGTTTTGCCGGGCGGCCAGCTCTAGGAAGAGACTTGGTGGTTCCAAACTTCTTCCATTTAAGAATGATGGAGGCCACTGTGTTCTTGGGGACCTTCAATGCTGTAGACATTCTTTGGTACCCTTTATGTATCGGAGCTCTACGGACAATTCCTTCAACCTCATGGCTGTGGGACCTTATATAGACAGGTGTATGCCTTTCCAAATCATGTCCAATCAATTGAATTAACCGCAGGTGGACTCCAGTGAAGTTGTAGAAACATCTCAAGGATGATCAATGGAAACAGGATGCACCTGAGCTCAATTTTGAGTCTTATAGCAAAGGGTCTGAATACTTATGTAAATAAGGTAAAAACCTGATTTCACTTTATCATTATGGGGTATTGTGTGTAGATTGAGGAGAAAACAACAAATACTTAATCAATTTAAGAATAAGGCTGTAACGTAACAAAAAGTGGGAAAATAAAGGAATTCTTTCCAAATGCGTTGTATCAGATGTCAAGGATGGACGAGGTAGACAGAGATTAGTTTCCTTAAAAAATATATAAAAAATCTTAGTATCATGCATGGAACGGTGGACAGATTCTTAAAGTTCCCTGTCCTTAAACCGTCTTAAATTCCTGGATATCAGCCTTCTGAGAGGGGAGAGAGGGAAATATACAGATAAATTAGAAAGTGAGAGGTAGAGAGAGGAAGAAAAGAAAGAGTGGGATGTAAGCATATAGAAAGGGAGAAAATTCAGGCCTCTTGACCAGGCTGAGGAGCTCTCTCTCTGTCTCTCTCTCTGTCTCTCTCTCTGTCTCTCTCTCTGTCTCTCTCTGTCTCTCTCTGTCTCTCTCTCTCTCTCTCTCTGTCTCTCTCTCTCTCTCTCTCTCTCTCTAGGATCTGAACACTATTTGTCACATACACATGGTTGGCAGATGTTAATGCGAGTGTATTGAAATGCTTCTGGTCCCCTTCCTGTGACATCGGGTGCTATAGGTGTCATGGAGGGCAGGTAGTTTGCCCCCGGTGATGCGGGGACAAACTCCACCCACACTATTTGTGTGGGTGGACCATTTCAGTTTGTCGTTGATGTGTACACCGGGGAACTTTAAACTTTCCACTTCCTCCACTGTTGTCCCTTCGATGTGGATAGGGTGGTGCTCACTCTGGATGTTTCTTGACGTCCACGATCATCTACTTTGTTTTGTTGACGCTGAGTGAGAGGTTGTTTTCCTGACACCACACTCCGAGTGCCCTCACCTCCTCCCTGTAGGCTGTCTCGTTGTTGTTGGTAATCAAGCCCACTACTGTTGTGTTGTCTGCAAACTTGATGATTGAGTTGGAGGCGTGCATGGCCACACGGTCGTGGGTGAACAGGGAGTACAGGAGGAGGCTGAGCATGCACCCTTGTGGGGCCCCAGTGGTGAGAGTCAGCGAGGTGGAGATGTTGTTTCCTAATTTCACCACCTGGGGGCGGCCCGTCAGAAAGTCCAGGACCCAGTTGCATGTGGTTTATGAAGGTGTCTATTCATTTATTTATCTATTAAGTCATGGATTCGTTGATTTGTGTTCGAATAATCTTGTAATATACACAGAGTGTACAAAACACAGACTGAACAGGTGAATCCAGGTGAAAGCTATGATCCCTTATTGACGTCACCTGTTAAATCCATTTCAATCAATGTAGATGAAGGGGAGGGGACATGTAAAAAAATATATTTTTAAGAGACAGTTGAGACATAGATTGTGTATGTGTGCTATTCAGAGGGTGAACGGGCAAGAGAAAATATTTAACTGCCTTTGAACGGGGTATATTAGTTGGTGCCTGCCGCACCGGTTTACAGCAGGCTAGTGTTTATCTGTCATGCCATATTAAACGAGACTACCTAAAGCAAGACCGAGTCAAGACCAAGACCAGAAAATTTTTAGTCCAATTCAAGACCATGATTACAATTGTGTCAAATCGGCACCATAATAATAGTGTTCAGCATTTCTGTGTTCATATTTCTGAAGAACATAGGGATTCTTTAGACCAGGGGTTCATAAACCTTTTCAGCCTGGGACCCAAATGAGAAATTCTGTGTATTCAATTGGACCCTAGCTCATGAAAACATGGGGTCCTAAGCGAGATTTGGTTGGGGTGCCCCCCCCCAACTTGCGGGCAAATCATTTTAGTGACCCCCCTCTTGAATGCGGAGTGACAATTTTGCCATGGGGAGAGGAAATTCTGCAGTTTTTAAGCAAGTTTTCTGCTAATCTACACAGTTTGCCATGGGGCGTAGAGAAATGTTAAAAATGTTCTAACAAATTTCATTAAATTCTACTCATTTTGCCATGGGGCAGAGATAAGCAAATGGCCGTTTTAAAGCTAATTTCCTGCAATTTTACTATGGAATGGAGAGAAATCTTTGCAGTTTTAAAGTTAATTTCTTGCAATTCTACACATTTTGCCATGACAAAATCAATGTGCACATGTCCTGTTTGCCCGCTCGTTATTAGTCCATGATAACTACAAGTTTAGATATTTGGCTAGACTAACTTACCAATCAAAAAATAGTTAGCTGGGCCTCCCGAGTGACGCAGAGGTCTAAGGCGCTTGAGGTGGTTACAACAGACCCGGGTTCAATCCTAGGCTATGTCACAGCTGACCGGAAGACCCATGAGGCGGCGCACAATTGGCCCAATGTGGTCCGGGTTAGGAGAAGGTTTGGTTGCCCAGGATTTCCTTGTCCCATCGCGCTCTAGCGACTCCTGTGGCAGGCTGGGCGCATGCATGCTGACACGGTTACCCTTTGTATGGTTTTTCCTCCAACATATTGGTGTGGCTGGCTTCTGGGTGGCTACGAGCAGTATGTCAAGAAGCAGCGCAGCTTGGCAGGGTTGTGTTTCGGCAGACGCATGGCTCTCGACCTTTGCCTCTCCCGAGTCCGTACGGGAGTTACAGCAATGGGACAAGACTGTAACTACCAATTGGATATCACAAAAAATCTAAAACATGTATATAATAATAAGGTAGTTGACATGGCTTATTGAGTGACAGTAGATCATGTAGGGTCCGATCTGTCAAAAATTGTTGGTAATGAGGAGTGGCTGTCACGGATCCCTCCAGAACTTTCATTACGCACACCTGGCCCATATTCCCAGTGATTAGTAATTGTATAAGTGTGTCCTTGGTTTACCATTGTCCTGTCGATTATTGTTACAATGTCTGTTGATGCGTGTGAGAACCTGTGCTGTGTGTTTTGGCTTTTGTGCCGTTGTGGATTGCGCAGATGATTATGGGTCTCATCCCGTGGGTTAATCATTGTGCTCTTGTGTTATTTATTCAAGGTACTCCTCGCTCTTTTGTTTGGGTTTCTACCCTGTGTTTTGTATAGTGTTTGTTTGGTCTTCCTCCCCATGCATTTACCAACCCCCCAAATCAGTCCCCAGCAAATCAGTCCCCACGCCGTATTTTGGGTATAATAAAAAAAACTATTACGCATTCCTGCGCCTGTCTCCCGACTTATTCATACCAACGTGAGAGTGGCGTGGTGGAGTTATACATTTTTTGGAATTTCCATGCTGTTTTTTTGTCCACGTGGTTTCAGCAATTTTTTGTAAACATCTGATTTGCTGGGGACTGATTTGGGGGGTTGGTAATTAGGTAGGGGTGTGTTCTCCTGTATCTGTGGGATGTAATTTCAAGAAAACTGATATCTGCAGCATCAGTGGATAGAATTATGTTCATATCTGCAAGAGATCTTCAATGATCTTACGAATGTAGCATGATAATATTTTCCATGTTACATATATTAATATGTGTAACAATCGTATTGTTAAGTCATGACTCCTGGGTCAGGTTCTACCTGACATTACATCATATTTTATAAAAATATCAATCCCAGACAACCCCACACAAGCCTCATTCACTCTAACTTAGTCTTAATTAACATAACTAACGCCCACAGCCACTGAAGAACACACCACTACCTAGTTACCAACAAAGTTTTAGGATAATTATGAGGTTTTTACTCCGCTGGTCTCAGCTGGTCTCGGGAAGATATTATGAGTCCTCATTGTCCGAAACTGAGTCAACATCCATAAAAAATGTATCCAAGACCAAGACAAGACCGAGACACTCAATATGTCGTCTCGAGACAGGTCTACTACAAAACTGAACAGAGGTCAATGTTACGCCTATTATAACTGGTTTAGCATAAACAAAATGTTCACAATTACCGAAACAGATTTAATTATTTATGAAATAACTACACCTTGCAATTATTAATTTTCAAATAACTTCTCTGCCTGTCGAAATGTTAACGTGTCTGATCACCCATTAATAGTAAGATTGATTTCCAACCTTGCCCGAAACAATTGGATAGATTTAAATCTATTCAAAAAGCCGTATCATTCTCTGTCTCTGTCACACACTTCTCTGGCTGTAAATAATTAAAGTTTCAATATGATGTATTTAATTCTTCTTGGAAAAAGATATGAAAATGTAATAACATTTACATAATTGTGCATCAATTATACATTCAGCCGTTTTTAATGAGTTAATCAGAGTTTTCTCTGGCGACAGATAGGCCTACCATCCATTTTGTAGTGGCTAAGCCAATCTCTGTTACATCAGTCATAAGGAGGATTCAAATCAGAGAAATAAATTAATTCTACAATGTCATACAAGTCCTATCCTCAAGCTTTAGAAAAAGGAAACCTTCTTATGCACTCGCATGAAGAAAAACATTTTAGAGGGTACTATGAAGCTACCAAGTTAACGTTTGATAGTGTTTTAACAGTAATTGTAGCTTATGAATCTGTAATCGAATGTTCTTAAAGTTGTGATGAGAAACTTACATGTCAGTAATGCTACCTTTACCTGAAAGGATACACACAAAAAAACTAGCCGAGCAGGAGTTAAAAGTACAAATATCAGCAGCCACAAATATGTACACTCCTCACACCTCTCTGAAGAGAGCTGTTAAATACTTCTCACCATCAGCAGCCATCTTTATTATATTCAGAAGTCTGGAGTGATACAGCTAGCTTCACAGTGGTATAATTACAATCATACCTTTCTTCCTTCCTACCACCGCTTCCACAGCCTTCATATATCCCTGTTTGTAACAATGTTAATTAAATGCTACCTACTCCTTTGAAAAGGCCTTTCTGGGAGCTATCGAACCAGAGCCAGTGGGTAATGACACTGTCAGGTGAGTGGAGGGTGATAATCAGTGAGACCATACCTACTCGCCTTGCACTGGATCTAAAACTGCCGACAGGATGGAAGGAGAGGAAGGAAAGAAAGTGAATGTTCATATCGTTTCCACTTTGCAAAAAAGAAACACCTATTTAGCCTAATTAAGTTTCAGGTTTAAAGTAGCTGCCATTTGGAAACAGAATCATTAGAGATGACAGGTCAGAAAAAGAGAAATGGCGACATATATATATATACTGTGCCTTTGGAAAGTATTCAGACCCCTTGACTTTTTCTACATTTTGTTATGTTACAGCCTTACTCTAAAATTGATTAAATCGTTTTTTCCTCATCAATCTACACATAATACGCTATAATGACAAAGCAAAAATAATACATTTACATAAGTATTCAGAACCTTTACTCAGTACTTTGTTGAAGCACCTTTTGGCAGTGATTACATCCTCGGGTCTTCTTGGGCATGACGCTACAAGCTTGGCACACCTGTATTTGGGGAGTTTCTACCACTTTTCTCTGCAGATCCTCTCAAGCTCTGTCAGTCCGGGCTATGGCTGAGCCACTCAAGGATATTCAGACTTGTCCTGAAGCCACTGCTGAGTTGTCTTGGATGTGTGTTTAGGGTCATTGTCTTGTTGGAAGGTGAACCTTCCACCCAGTTTGAGGTCCTGAGCACTATGAAGCAGGTTTTCATCAAGGGTCACTCTGCACTATGCTCCGTTCATCTTTCCCTCGATCCTGACTAGTCTCCCAGTCCATGCCACTGAAAAGCATCCCCAAAGTGATCCTGCCAACACCATGCTTCACCGTAGGTGTCATGGATTCCCCCGGTACTACTGCTCATTCACTGGCTTTCTAGGCGTCACTGAACTGGATTCATTACCACCAACCCCGGACTGTCTTGTCTCATTACGTACAGCTGGTTCTCATTCCCCCTGATTAGTATGTTATATATGTGCCCTCTGTTCCCTATTGTCCTTTTTGGGTTATTGTTCCCAGGTCCGTTGGTCTTGTGAGTACCTCGGCTTGTTGTTTCGGCTTTCATGCTACGTGTATTGTGCAAGTGTTATTTCGGATTTCGTCCCGTGTCGTGTTATTACGGGTCTCGTCCTGTGTAATATTTAGAGGTTTAAACCTCGCTCTTTTTGTTTGGGTTACATCCCTGTGTATTTTATATACATGTTGTTTTGGGCTTCGTCCCCGTGCCTTTTTCATGACATGTTGTATTTTGGGTGGAGTAATAAAAACCCCTATCACGTATTTCTACGACCTGTCTCCGATCCTTAAGCAACGTGAGAGAATAACCAACCAAAAATGGAGACAGTGGGAAAGGCCGAGCTGGCGACCATCATAGAGACAGTCAAGCATCACAAGGACTGTCTCGTCAGACTCGGCAGCGCCATGGACAGCGTGCTAGCAACCATCCTGCATTTGGAGAGGAATGCACCGGTTCTGTCACCGGTTCCGGCACCAGCCCCCACACCACCACTACCTGCCTCCGTTCCATCTGACCACTGTCCCTCCTGAAAGAGATTTGACGGCCCATCATCGAGATGCAAGAGATTCCTTCTGCAATGCGTCCTGAACCTTGCTCGCTACACTGAGGCTATTTCCGGGAGAGACAGAGTTGCAACCGTCATCTCAGCCCTGACCGGATGGGCCCTGGATTGGGGTGCCGCGGTCTGGGAAACGGGCGGACCCGAGTTCGAGTCCTACGTGCACTTCACTCTCCTCTTCTGCTCGATGTTTGATCATCATGTGGAGGGCCGAGAGGGGGGTGAGCATCTACTCCAACTACGCCAGGGATCTAGGACCGCCTCGGAGCCCTGGAGTTCCTGACCATCATGGCCTCCACTCCGCTGGAGTTAGCCTGCCGTGATGACAACTTGTCACTTGATCAGATCATCAGCATGGCGATCCGGTTGGAGAACATCCTGCGGGTCCGACAAGGACCCGTGTGGAATCCAGAGCCCATGCATGACCCCCAGGCGTTCCTGCTCTGCATGTTTTCCCGAGGCAGAGCGTAGGAGAAGGAGGAATCTGGTCCTCTGCTCCAATTCTGGAGAGAGGAGTCATTTCTCCCCGACCTGCTCTCTAGCCACAAATAGGCGAGGAGGTGACAAGCCAGGGAGTTCTCCTGTTCCCACCTAGGAGTGTCAGGGGGGGTGTCTCGTGGTGTCTATCAACACCACTACGGTGAAAAGTACGGACCACGGCCCTCAAGTGGATTTACCGGAAGAATACCAGGATCTGCACCAGGTTTTCTCTAAGACCCAGACTACACGCCTGCCTCCTCATCGCCCCTGGGACTGGGCCATTGACCTGCTGTCTGATGCAGCCCTACTGAGAGGACATGTCTATCCCCTCTCCTATGCGGAGACCGAGGCCATGGATATCTACTTATAGGAGAGCCTCCAGCAGGGTTTTATCTGCCCCTCTACGTCACCAACCTTCTCAAGCTTATTTTTTGTTAAAAAGAAAGATGGGGAATTGCACCCCTGCTTTGATTACCGAACTCTGAATAAAGCCACTGTCAAGTTCAACTATCCTTTACCCCTTCTCACAACCATCATCGAACAAATGCACGGGGCGCAGTACTTCACGAAACTGGCCTACAATCTGGTGTGCTTTCGTGCAGGTGATGAATGGAAAATGGCCTTTTTCATGACCTTAGGCCATTACGAGTATCTCGAAATGCCTTTTGGCCTGTCTAATGCACCTTCAGTCTTCCAGGCCTTTATTAACTATGTGTTTCGGGACATGCTAGGACGGGGCGTAGTGGTTTATATAGACAACATTTTGGTCTATTCTGCTGATCACGCACAGCATGTCTCGTTAGTCAGGTCTGTGCTGGGAAGACTGTTGGAGAATGATCTATATGTCAAACAAGAGAAATGTTTGTTTTTCCAGCGGTCCGTGTCCTTTTTGGGCTACCATATATCCACGGAGGGAGTTAAGATGGAGGAGCAACATGTCAGCGCAGTCAGGTCATAGCCCATGCCCAACTCCGTGAAAGCAGTCCAGTGATTCCTGGTAGTTGCCAACTATTCCCGGAGATTCATCCGAGGCTTCAGCACGGTGGTCTTGCCTCTTACCTCCCTGCTGAGAGGAGGTCCCCAGCGGCTTTGTTGGATGGCGGAGGCGGAGATGGCGTTCAAGACACTGAAGGCACGCTTCACCACTGCTCCCATGCTGCTACATCCCGACCCCTCACTCCCCTTCATCGTCGAGGTGCATGCCTCCGAAGGAGGAGTCGGAGCAGTGCTGTCCCAGCGCACTGGAACCCCTCAAAAGCTGTGGCCCTGCGCCTTCTACTCCAAGCAGCTGAGCACAGCCCAGAGGAACTACAACGTAAGGGCCCGGGAACTCTTGGTGGTCAAGAAGGCTCTGTATTTTTTTACATTTTAGTCATTTAGCAGACGCCCTTATCCAGAGCGACTTACAGTAGTGAATGCATACATTTCATTTCATACATTATTTTTCTGTGTTTCGGGACATGCTAGGACGGGGCGTAGTGGTTTATATAGACAACATTTTGTCTATATAAATGTAGACATGGAGGCACTGGCTGGAGGTGTCCAAACACTCTTTCCTGGTGTGGACGGACCACCGCAACGTGGAGTACATCAGGGCAGGGAAGAGGCTAAACCCGAGACAGGCCAGGTGCGCTCTAATCTTTGGCAGGTTCCAATTCACACTTTCCTAAAGGCCAGGCTTGAAGAATTTGAAGGACGCCTTGTCTCACCTCTATGACGCAGAGGAGAGGCAGGGAGAGGAGAGGAGACCACCCTCATCCCCCCGTTCCGTATCATCGCCCCCAGTGGTGTGGGACGTGGATGCCGACATACGGCAGGCCCTGTGCACGGAACCCACACCTGCACAGTGCCTGGAGAACCGCGCCTACGTGCCCCATGGGTTTGCGGGACAGCCTCCTTACCCGGGCGCACACGGCGCCTGTGTTGGGTCAACCTGGGATAAGCTGTACCATCACCTGCCTGTCTGAGAAGTACTGGTGGCCCACCTTGGCTAGGGATTCCCGGGTTTACGTCTCTTCCTGCTCCATCTGTGCTCAGTCAAAGACAACCAGACACCTCCTTTACGGAAAGCTTTTTCTCCTGCCGGTTCCAGAACGACCCTGGTCTCACCTCTCGGTGGACTTTGTCACTGACCTTCCCCCCTCCTAGGGGAACACCACCGTTCTCGTCGCTGTGGACCAGTTTTCCAAAGCTTGTCGCCACCTTCCTTTGCCTGGGCTCCCGTCGGCCATGCGAACCGCAGAGGCTCTTTTTATGCACGTCTTCTGGCACTATGTGATCCCAGAGGACATTGTGTCAGATCGTGGTCCTCAGTTCACCTCACGCATATGGAAAGTGTTCATGGAACGCCTGGGGGTCATGGTCTGTCTACCTCAAGCTAATGGGCAGGTGGAGAGGGTCAATCAGGAAGTGGGCAGGTTCCTGAAGTGTTACTGTCAGGACCGGCCGGGGGAGTGGGCGGATTTTCTACCTTGGGCTGAGTAAGCGCAGAATTCCCTCCACCACGCCTCCACTAACCTCACTCCTTTCCAGTGCGTGTTGGGGTATCAGCAGGCCCTGGCAACTTAGCATCCAAGTCAGACCGAGGCCACTGCAGTGGACGAGTGGTTTCGGCTTGCTGAGGAGACATGGAACACTGCGCACACACAACTCCAGTGGGCCGTGCGTCGGCACAAGGCACAGGCCGACCGCCACCGCAGTTATTTTCTCTCCAGGCGACCGGGTCTGGCTCTCCTCCCGGAACCTGCACCTCCTTCTGCCCTGCCTGAAGCTGAGCCCACGGTTTGTGGGGCCGTTTAAAGTCCTGAGGAGGGTTAATGAGTTAACGTACCATTTGCAACTCCCTGCTGATTACTGTTTTAACTCGGCTTTTCATGTGTCTCTCCTCAGGCCAGTGGCGCCTGGTCCCCTCGCTGAGACTGGATACAGTGACGTCCCGCCTGCTCCTCTGGATATCGAGAGAGGTCCGGCGTACTCGGTCCGTGAAGTTTTGGATTCGAGGCGTCGGGCGGGGCGTCTCCAGTACCTCATCAACTGGGAGGGGTACAGCCCAGAGGAGCGGTGCTGGGTTCCTGCGGTGGACATCCTGGATGCTTCGCTGACCAGGGATTTTCACCTTCGGAACCCTGACCGACCCGTACCGTACCACTGTGGTCGTCCCTGAGGCCGGTGTCGTCCCGCTGCTAGTGCAGCGCACCGGGGGGTAGTCTCACGGATACCCCCGGTACTGCTGCTCATTCCGTGCACCAGCTCCAGAGGTCTATGTCACCGGCTTTCTAGGCATCACTGAACTGGAATCATTACCACCAATCCCAGACTGTCTTGTCTCATTAAGCACACCTGGTTCCCATTCCCCCTTATTAGTATGCTATATATGTGCCCTCTGTTCCCCATTGTCCTTGTCGGTTATTGTTCCCATGTCCGTTGGTTTTGTGAGTACCTCAAATCAAATCAAATGTATTTATAAAGCCCTTCTTACATCAGCTGATATCTGAAAGTGCTGTACAGAAACCCAGCCTAAAACCCCAAACAGCAAGCAATGCAGGTGTAGAAGCACGGTGGCTTGGAAAAACTCCCTAGAAAGGCCAGAACCTAGGAAGAAACCTAGAGAGGAACCAGGCTAGGCGGGGTGGCCAGTCCTCTTCTGGCTGTGGAGATTATAACAGAACAAGGCCAAGGTGTTCAAACATTCAGATGACCAGCAGGGTCAAATAATAATACCTGTTCTTTGTTGTTTCGGCTTTCGTGCTACATGTATTGTGCAAGTGCTATTTCGGGTCTCGTACCGTGTAATATTTAGAGGTTTAAACCTCGCTCTTTTGTTTGGGTTACATCCCTGTGTATTTATATACGTGTTTGTTTTGGGCTTTGTCCCCGTGCCTTTTTCATGACATGTTGTATTGGGTGGAGAAATAAAAAACCCTATTACGTATTCCTGCGCCTGTCTCCAATCCTTATACAACGTGACAGTAGGGATGGTACCAGGTTTCCTCCAGATGTGCCGCTTGACATTCAGGCTAAAGAGTTCAATCTTGGTTTCATCAGACCAGAGAATTTTGTTTCTTATGGTCTGAGAGTGCTTTAGGTGCCTTTTGCTGAGGAGTGGCTTCTGTTTGGCCACTCTACCATAAAGGCCTGATTGGTGGAGTGCTGCAGAGATGGCTGGCCTTTTGAAGGTTCTTCAATCTCTACAGAGGAGCTCTGTCAGAGTGACCATTGGGTTCTTGGTCACCTTTTTGACCAAGGCCCTTCTCCCCCGTTTGCTCAGTTTGGCCAGGCGGCCAGCTCTAGGAAAAGTCTTGGTGGTTCCAAACTACTTCCATTTAAGAATGATGGCGGCCATTGTGTTCTTGGGGACCTTCAATGCTGCAGAAATTTTTTGGTAACCTTCCCCAGATCTGTGCTTCCACGCAATCCTGTCTGGGAGCTCTACGGACAATTTCATGACCTCATGGCTTGGTTAACATTCACTGTGAACTGTGGGACCTTATATTGTCAGGTGTGTGCCTTTCCAAATCATGTCTAATTAATTACATTTACCACAGGTGGACTCCAATCAAGTTGTAGAAACATCTCAAGGATGATCAATGGAAACAGGATGCACCTAAGCTCAATTTCAAGTCTCATAGCAAAGGGTCTGAATACTTATGTAAAGAAGGTATTTCTGTTTTTTATTTGAAATACATTTGCACACATTTCAAAAAACCTGTTTTTGCTTTGTCGTTATGGGGTATTGTGTGTAGATTGATGAGGAACCTTTCTTTCTTTTTTTATAGATTAAGGCTGTAACATAACAAAATGTGGAAAAAGTGAAGGGGTCTGAATACTTTCCGAATGCACTGTATATATATATATATATATATATATGCCATTGAGTGGTTTGTAATTCCAGGATATTTCCTAATTAGGTAAACATGGTAGTTCTACATCCACTATCTGTAATGTCTCTTAGTATTAGGTCGTATGAAATACCATTACCCAAGGGTCATTTTGCTAATGATGCATTAAAGACTGTTTGAATACACAAAATGCTCTGTATATCATTAACAATGAGTTAGACAACATCAAGTTTTATGTTAAAGGTTAACATTGGACACCCTTCCCTACAATATTTATTGTCAAAGGTGAAAAAAATCAGTTTGTGTAGTAAATATCATTGGGACTTTGACATACAGAGGCCAAACTGTAGTTGCCCTGTGTTTATCATCTTTATTGTCCTGATATTAAATCTCTCATCCTGTGTATTTACCAAGCTGTATGGTCCAATAAACTGGACAATATTACTAGGCCAATCTTCAATGTTTCCAGGACATCTTCACATTGTAAAAAATTCAGCTGGACGGGCTGATTGTTTGTGGAGGATTATGGACCTGCAGGCAGTTTGTTAGGAGAGGGGATAAGGGGGAGGGAGGGAGGGAGGGAGGGAGGGAGGGAGAGGGGGAGGGAGGGAGGGAGGGAGGGAGAGAGGGAGAGAGAGGGGGAGGGAGGGAGGGAGGGAGGGAGGGAGAGGGGGAGGGAGGGAGAGGGAGGGAGAGAGGGAGAGAGAGGGGGAGGGAGGGAGGGAGGGAGGGAGAGGGGGAGGGAGGGAGGGAGGGAGAGAGGGAGAGAGAGGGGGAGGGAGGGAGGGAGGGAGGGAGGGAGAGGGGGGAGGGAGGGAGGGAGGGAGGGAGGGAGGGAGGGAGAGGGGGGATGTAGATGGCGGTGGCTGCAAGTCATCTTTTCTTATCTACGGAAGGAATGACAAACTGACAGACAATCTGTGATGAAGACCTGACATTATTAACATAATGGCCAATATGTCAACAGTCCTGCATGGCACTATAGAAAATTGTTGATTGACCCCATTTCTTATTTATTTCCTAAGGTAGCATTACAACACTTGTACTAGACAGGATTGCACCCATAACCAACGTATGACAATTACCATCATTTGTAAATCCCCACCTGCTAGTTCATCTCCTTACATTTCATATTTTAGCACTTTCCTCCTCAGGATACAGCTAGGTCTTTCCAGTTTGATGAGTGAAATAAAAACAGATGTGATTGTTTCAGTTTATCATTGCATTATGATGACTTCTCTTTTCAGTTTTATCGACTAATATAACTTAGACTTTTAAAGGGGAACTTGACAGAGTTTCACAACGGTGTGATTTAATACAGATATTATATTGTAGAGTTGGAAATGATTCCTGGTTCCTGTTATTGTTAAAACTGTAGCTTCTCTCTGAGTACTGCTACTACATAATAACTCAAATGAAACAGACAGGATAGGAAGAAAAGCTATCAGTAGGACCAGGTGGCTGAGTGGGAGAAATGATCATTTCCTCCAGCTCCTTAGCTACATTCGTTGCTGCATCAACAGAGGACTGCTTCACAAAGAAATGCAAATTTGGACATTTTATTTCTGTTCGTCTGAATGTTTTCCAACTCACAAAGACACTCTTGCAAAAATAATACTATTCTAGCATGATTTCCTTTATGTACAGTACATACAGTATGTGTATAGCTGGTCTCGACACGTTAGACCAAAATGGAGTCATCTCCACATTGGAGGCAGCCAGGATGATTAGACTAGACTCTTTATCGCTTCCTGCCTAACAGAGAAATTATAGCAGACGGGCAGAAGAGTGTAATCAAAAGCAGTCCAGCTCGTAAAGTCAACCAGCAGGTTTATTTGGGCCTGGGTGATATTGTTGTGGGATCAGCTGCTCAGTTCAGTGTCTCGTCGCCACAGACCTACCGTCAATCACTGGGCTGGAGCAATCACAGCCAGCCACAAGGCTCTCTCTCTGTGGGTTTGAGCTGCTCTGCTCACACACACTTCACAGTCCGACTCACACTGAAACACACACATGCAAATAGACACGCACGCATTCATTTCTTAAGCACAAACACTGGGTTATGGTGCAAACTGAATCACTGACTGCTTCAACAGTGATAACACTGGGCTCAATGGGCTATCTGTCTATCTGAGGGACTTCACACGTCTGTCTGATCTAGGCCTACTCTTACCTTCTTATGTGAATTTTTTATTTACAATTTGTGAAGTGTATGAATGCATTTCAATTGGGTTGATTGAGTGTGTGTGTGCATGTCTCTTTTCAATAGTAGGGTGTTAGGGATCAAAATTAAACTTTGGTTCTGGTGTTATACTTTGTATTTTGTATTATAGAGAACACAGAACACTTTATTTAATGAGGATAGGACTTACCATTGCTGAGACATCTTATTTTCAAGTGACTGGAAAATGTCAAAAAGGTCACGGCTATGTCAATGATCATCCCAAAGCACCAAAATCACTTATGTGGAATCTTAAATTCAAACTTTTGTTTTAAAATAAAAGTAGAATTTATAAAATAAATATGCAATATTATGCAAATTAGACACTTGCAAATCAGGCAGTATGGAACACATACTTACAGTACTTTAAGCCCAATAATTTAAGGTAGGGTATTAACAAATCTGCTTGCTTTACGCAAAACTGAAAGTTTGTAACAATTTATGAAATTAGAAATCTAAATTTTCTACTATATACAAATATAGATACTTATATGCTAATAAAAATTTTTAAAAATACAGCATGTTAAACCACTTCACTTCAAGTCAGGTGGTCATAATGTTAACATATATGTTATGTTTTACACAGAACTGATAGTGTACGTTGTGACTTGGTGTACCGCCCATGTGCGCACACCAAGTCTGTACTGTAACACAGAAGACTACAGTAGTCCAATAACATAGCTTACCTCTAAAGGTAGGCCTACACTTGAATTGGATTACATTGTAATGTTATTTTTAGTGTTGATGAGTTTCTCTAGTGATGGGAATATAAACTGCTCCATTTCCAACAAATATTTAGCCTCTCAAGAGAGAGTGAGCTTCCTGCTAACCAGCTGCAGAGCAAGATAGATGGGACACATTTTCAATTCACTGGTATTTAACTATTTTTTATTGATTGTAGGGCTGTAGCCACAGAATTCTGGTAGTTTTCAGTTGAAAGAATAAACCATCAATCACAAAATTCGCCGCTGGCACAGTGCAGCCAATTCCGTTGCTTTGCCTCTCACAACAGTTGCCTCGGCGAATGGCGTCAACCACTCCCACACAGCTAGCAAGCTAGCACTAGTCATGCAAATGGGGGTGGCAGAAAGTAAAGTTGGACCTATCTCTGACAACCCATGCATCAAAACTTAGCTACGAAGCTGTACATTGTAGAGCTCTGCTACCTGAACCGAGCCTGACAGGCCCTGACATTATACATAGGGTTAGGGCCGATGTATAATCAATAACTAGGGTACGAGCTGGGTTAACACTAACACTAAATTACATTTTGAAGCTGAGCCATTTGCTTGTGTTCGCTTGTTCAGTACAGTCATATGTATCTGTCTAAAATCATAACATGGTGTCAGAAGTGCTTCAACCTCGTCAAATACAAGACAGGACGGGAGATCATTCACAGAAAATAATAATGTTCCATGAGTTTTGTCTGAGTTTAGAGTGACAAAGTAGCTAACAGCTAACTGCAGAGCCGTTGCTATGGATACTAACAGACTCAGAGCCGCCATTACCAGAGCGAATGCAGAGTGAGCTGCACGCAGGACGCCAGTGACAGACAGATAGAGAGGAGTAGCTGATGGATTTACAAATGGAGGAATTTATCTGATTTTGGGTTTCGGGCAGGGCGGGCCTTAAATTTGGCAGAAGCAATCGGGCCTGGATAGGGTAGGGCCTGAACGTTGCGGGCATGGGCAGGTAGCTCTTGGGCTTAAAATTCATGCTCGTAATACTTTGTAACCGGCTGTGTCTTTTTTTTTGTCTCTCTGATGATAAATGTCAATGACAGAGCCGAAAGAAAAACGTTTTACCTTATATTTCAGTCCAAGGACCTCCAATGACCGTGAAACACCCTCAGGACTTTCCAATACTTCTTGGCAATACAATGTCACATCGATCTTACTCTGGTAGGTTGAGGAATACCTTCCTCCAAGAGCAAATATGAACACACCGATTTCACAAAAAGCGCTGTCCCACAGAGTTGAACATTCTATGCACGGCACTTGCTTTACATTTGGGCTCATTTTATAACTTACACTATTGGGATTTTATATGTGGGTAACAACTGCCATATTCATGTTTTCAAATGATTGATTATGTATTCTGACGACCACATTGACATTTAGTGAAAATGTATTTTGTTTATTGCTGCTTTTTGTAGTATTCTCGCATAGCATCCATCACTTGTTGCATCACCCTATCAAGAGGGTATGTGACATGTGTATCTATCTATCAATCAGATCTATCATAAGTTCTGGTCATCACTGTCACCATCAGGCAGCAAGGGAAAGCAGAGCATGGCTGCTACTGTTGGGAATGGCCTGGCGATAAGAAAGATAAAACCAACAGTGATCTTTAGGTTTATACTCTGCAGCCATCCAGCCCATGCTATAGACCTCCCCCCTCCTATCAACCAGCCAGAGGCCATCGACACACACGTGCGCACACACACATACACACACGCACATGTGTAAGACACACATACACACACCCCTCCTCTCCTTCTTCCAGCCCAGAGGCCATCGATCGACAGGCAGCGTTGGGCCCGGGGAATGGGATCCCCTGATAAGCTACCTGCTGAGGAGCAGGAGGTAGATTGACGTTGACCTCTTGCTTGTTGTTACACAAGTGCCAATTTGACGGACAATAAAAACGATTTTGTCAACGTTAAGCCCAGATGTATGATTTGGGGCAGAGATATGGCACACGATAAGGTGGTTTATTGGATGTTTAAAGGTTGAGTAAGTATGCATTTTGTCTGCAAACGTACCAACATTTCAATTATATGTAAATAGTTTATGATTTGTGAATGCTGTCGCGCTAGCTGTTCAGTCTGAACAGATTCACAAATCATGGTTATGATTTGTGAATGCTGTCACGCAAGCTGTTCGGTCTGAACAGATTCACAAATCATGGGAATTTGTTGCGTTATGCAGACATTGACTCCCTCAGAGGCACCCGTTGCTAGGCAACCCCCTGCACTTGCTGGGGCAGGCCTGCTTCCTCCATGGCTAAAGCCAGTGTGAGAAACGTGCTAACAAACGTTTGTGCAATGAAACTAAATACTGCACTCAAAACTCACAAAACTTATTTGCTAGATTGTTGTTAGGCAAAGCAAGGAAAGTGAACTTCAAAACATTGTTTTATTGGAATTTGCAGCTGTTATTGTTAAGTAATGAATCTGCTTCTGATACAACTCGACTGAATCTTGAAATGCTGGTGTGTAGTTGTGTCATTAGGATTGTAGGATGGTTGGGTACAGTACTATGATGGGAGTCAATCATTTAGTTGAACTTACATTATCTACAAGTATTAGCATGTTACTGTATCATGTACCTACAGTACCATAGAGATATGAGAGCTCAGTGGTGTAAAGTACTTAAGTAAAATACTTTAAAGTACTACTTATATTGTTTTTTGGGGTGTCTGTACTTTATTATTTATATTTGACAACTTCTACTTCACTACATTCCTAAAGAAAAGTATGTACTCTTTCCTCAAATTTTCCCTGACGCCAAAAAGTACTTGTCACATTTTGAATGCTTAGTAGGACAGCGAAATTGTCAAATTCACTCACTTATCGAGAGAACATCCCTGGTCATCCCTACTGCCTCTGATCTGGCGAACTCACTATCTGGTTTCAGGTAAGACCCAAGTGCAGACTGTGTTGAAGTAGCAATGTTTATTGCAACAACAGGGGCAGGCAAACGACAGGTCAAGGTAGGCAGGGGTCGATAATCGAGGGTAGTGGGGCCAAGGTACAGGACGGCAGGCAGACCCAGGGTCAGGGTCAGGTCAGGCAGAGTCCGGTAATCCAGAGTAGAGTCAAAACCAGGAGGACAAGGAAAAAGAGAGACTGGGGAAAAGCAGGCAGTGAGACAACCCGCTGGTTGACTTGAACAAACAAGACAAACTGGCACAGACAGACAGAAAACACAGGTATAAATACCCAGGGGATAAGTGGAGAAGATGGGCGACACCTGGAGGGGGGTGGAGATAAGCACAAGGACAGGTGAAACAGATCAGGGGGTGACACTCACTTAACATAAATGCTTAATTTGTAAAGATGTCTGAGTGTTGGAGTGTGCCCCTGCCTATCCGTAAATAAAAAGAAAAAAAGAAAATGGTGCTGTCTGGTTAGTTAAGGAATTTGAAATGATTTATACTTTTACTGTTGATACTTAAGTATATTTTAGCAATTACATTTAATTTTGATACTTATGTATATTTAAAACCAAATACTTTTGCTCATGTAGTATTTTCCTGGATGACTTTCACTTTTACTTGACTCATTTTCTTTGAAGGTATCTTTACTTTTACTCAGGTATAACAATTGGGTACTTTTTCCACCACTGCGAGAGCACATCTCCTAACTTTTGGGCAAAGTGTGTCCTTTATCCATCTCTATAGTACCCACAGATACTTTGTTTTCTCATAAATTCAACCTGAAATAGAATCACGTCCATGAGAACCTGTTTGTCAATTGACCATATAATAGGAAATGACAGCACCAGCTTTGTCCTGCTGCTGCATGCGGAGAAAGATGGCTTCTCATTCCAATGTAGTCTAATGTGATTATTACCTCTCAAATGCACTGTGCAAAATGCATCATTCCGCTCAGACATGGCAGAGAGTTCTTCAGGGCTGAGATGCTGGTGGATTCAGTATGATGGCTTTGACAAACTACCAAAGCGTTACGGATTGTGTCCAGAAAAATTTGACATTGTGTAAGTCTGCCTCTACCTCTGTCTCTTTCTCTACCTCTCTCTTTCCCTCCATTTTCTCGCTGTCATTGTTGAAGGAATATGGTGTCCTTGAATCAATCTTCCTTAAATGTCCAGGTCGTCATGCATTTCAGACTTTCAGCTTCGATGACGAGCACATCAAGCTCTCTAGTGGTAATGTAGAAGGTAATGCTATCATGTGTTATCTTGTCTATGCAGATATGTCTGTCAATCTAACAGTAGGAGGGTCCCCGATGACCAGAACAAATCTTCCCCTCTTTGGGCCAGATATGGTTGAATCCACCGCACTGTGGGACTCTAGAACCCCCTCTAGGTTGGACATGGAACAACAACAGGCGGACTGGGGGCCAGAGGGGGAACTCTCACAGTAATTAATTGTGAGAGATTTAGTCCGGGCTCACAGCGGCAAGTAGGTGTAGACCTTTTTGGGGGATATCGAAGTTGTCACGCCGAGGCTTTCAAACCGGTACAGCACATATCACACGCTTCTGAATCAACACAAGCCACTGGGAAGAGAAACTGTTTACATTTGACCTTCCAGGCAGGCGTCTCCATTCCTCCGCTCCCTCAGGGGCCTAAATATGGTAGTGACGTGTGTGTGTGTGTGTGTGTGTGTGTGTGTGTGTGTGTGTGTGTGTGTGTGTGTGTGTGTGTGTGTGTGTGTGTGTGTGTGTGTGTGTGTGTGTGTGTGTGTGGACATAGTGAGATTTTGAACACACTGATGGGCTGGGCTGAACAAACAGAATCAAGGGAAATTGGAATTAATAATGTATTCTCTAATGTGTTTACTCAACTCAGATTATGGTTTCAATAAAATATGAAGAGTACAGTACACCATCAGAGCTTTCCTCGCACAGTAAATCCCAATGCAGAGAAGAAAAAGAGAGGTCACAACACCCATTATAGCAGTTTAGAGCTGAGAATACCCTCTAACTGTGAACCAAATCACCCACAGACAAAAACTATACATAAAGATATACACAAACATTGTATTGAAAATGTATGATAAAACCAAATAAACATGAGAACATGTGCATTGATGCATTGCTAACATTTCCCACAGGTATAAAAAGTATGTGAAGTTGCTAACTAGTTTGAATTCCAGCTCCAATTATTTTCCTTTCTCAGTGTGCACTTCTTCACAATAAGGTCCAGCTCTCTATATTTAGCCTGTTGATGTATAGAGGAAGTTCAGTCAGTTACTTTCACATGGAGTAAGCAGTGTAAATTAAGGATGTGCTGTATCAATGTGAGCGGACAGCTTTCCGATAAGCAGTAGACATTGAAATGTTGCCACAGAGTCACTCCGCTGATCCTGAGGAAATAAAAGAGAGAAGGTGGAGGCGGATGGGAAAAAGCAGCACCCCTCCTATCTCTCCCTCTCTCTGGCTCCCCCCTTTGCTCTCCCTCTCTCTGGCTCCCCCCTTTGCTCTCCCTCTCTCTGGCTCTCCTCTTCGCTCTCTCTGTCTCTCTCTCTCGCAGGGTTGGGTAGGTTACTTTCTAAATGTAATCCATTACAGTTACTAGTTACATGTCCAAAATTGTCCTCGTAGTGGTCTCTGACTTGTCAGACTCGCTCAAATGGAACAAACTTAAACTTGTGCTTTTTTTCAATGCTGAATTGGATGTCATTGAGAAAACCTTTTTTAATTATGACACATTTGTGCTATCACAAACATCCTTTATGAATTTGAAAGTAATCCAAGAAGTAACATTTTTCAAAAGTATCTGTAATATGATTACAATATTTTAGCTGATAACGTAACTGATTACAGTACATTTTTTGTAATCAGATGACGTAATCAATTACTCCCTAACTCTGCCTGTGAGAAAATTTTCAATTTGTTCAAAGGTCACAGTAAATAAAAGTTCTGTTGCATCCTGCTACCTGCCAGGCATGGCCAGTAATTACACTTGGCTGAACAGACCGGACTGGACCTGATCATGTCAGACTGGACAAGACCAGATGAGACCGGACTGGACCAGACCGGACAGGACTAGGCTAAAAATGTCACATTACTTACTACCCCCTTATGGTGTGTCACCCCTCCCTCCCCTTTCCTCTTCACCTCCTGCAGCCTCCCCCTGGCAGTGGACAGTGGTGTAAGAGAGAGAGAGAGAGAGAGAGGGGATGACAGGGAGAGGGGGGATGAGACGGGAAAAGAAGCAGGTGGCTGCGTGCCTGGTAATGGAAAGGTTGCTGCACTCTGAGGACAACAGAACAAGCAGACTAACAGTCATCATCTAAATGGATGGTGAAGGGTTCTTCCATCTTGCGGCTCGCTCCCCATTTTTCTCCTCCCTACCTCAATCCTTCCTGAGTTTACAAATTGGATCGTGGGGTAATTTCTCAAGACAAGAGAGAAGGGAAGGAGGGAGGGAGGAAGATAAGGTAGTCACAGTGAAAAAGAACAATGAATGACTGTTTCCACCTCCATTTTCTGCAAATTTCTAGATAAATCATTGGGTTTCATATTCAGGAATGTAAGACCAGGAGCTTTGAGTATGTATTATGTACACACCTGTAAGGGATTAACAGAGAGAACTAAAGCTCAGGAAGTCAGATCAATACTGTGAGATGGGAGAGACATTTGATTGGCTTCCCTAAAGGTCACATGTCTTATCTGATGACCTGGTGGCCTTTAAGTGTCCCTGTGGAGAGTAAACCCTCACTTTTCTCACTGCTAGAAAAGTGAACGTTATCAAAAATCATACCCAGTATTCCTCCCCATATCCCATTCCAGCGACCACATTGACTGAACGCAGGTGCATCCAGTGCATTCTGAAAGTATTCAGACCCCTTGACTTTTTCCACATTTTGTTACCTTACAACTAATTCTAAAATGGATTAAATTCATTTATTTCCACATCAATTTCCACACAATACCCCATAAAGACAAAGCGAAAACAGGTTTTTAGATTTCTTAGCAAATTTATTAAATATAAAAAACTGAAATATCTTATTTACATAAGTATTCAGACCCTTTGCTATGAGACTCGAAATTAAACTCAAGTGCTGTTTCCATTGATCATTTATTGAGCTGTTTCTAGAACTTGATTGGAGTCCCCCTGCGGTAAATTAAATTGATTGGACATGATTTGGAAAGGCACACAGCTGTCTATATAAGGTCCCACAGTTGACAGTGCATGGTCAGAGTAAAAACCAAGCTATGAGGTCAAAATAATTGTCCGTAGAGCTCCGAGACAGGATTGTGTCGAGGCACAGATCTGGGGAAGGGTACCAAAACATTTCTGCAGCATTGAAGGTCCCCAAGAACACTTAAATGGAAGAAGTTTGGAACCACCAAGACTCTTCCTAGACTCTTCCTAGACTCTTAGAGCGTCTTAGAGCTTCCTAGAGCTGGCCGCCCGGCCAAACTAAGCATTCGATGTTGAAGGGCCTTGGTCAGGGAGGTGACCAAGAACCCGATGGTCACTCTGACGGAGCTCCAGAGTTCCTCTGTGGAGATGGGAGAACCTTCCAGAAGGACAACCGTCTCTGCAGCACTCCACCAACTAGGCCTTTATGGTAGAGTGGCCAGATGAAGCCACTCCTCAGTAAAAAAAGGACAGCCCACTTGGCACCTAAAGGACTCTCAGACCATGAGAATCAAGATTCTCTGGTCTGATGAAACCAAGATTGAACTCTTTGGCCTGAATGCCAAGCGTCACGTCTGGAGGAAACCTGGCACCATCCCCATGGTAGAGGCAGCATCATGCTATGGGCATGTTTTTCAGCAGCATAGACTGGGAGACTAATCAGGATCGAGGGAAAGGTGAACAGAGCATAGTACAGAGAGATCCTTGATGAAAACCTGCTCCAGAGCACTCAGGACCTCACACTGGGGTGAAGGTTCACCTTCCAACAGGACAACGGCCCTAAGTACACAGCTAAGACAATGCAGGAGTGGTTTCCTGATACAGGTTTGCCAAGCTTGTAGCAGCATACCCAAGAAGACTCGAGGCTGTAATGGCTGCCAAAGGTGCTTCAACAAAGTACTAAGTAAACGGTCTGAATACTTATGTAAATGTTTTTTATATATATATATATATATATACATTTGTTAAAATTTCAAAAAATCTGTTTCTGATTTTTCATTATGGGGTATTGTGTGTAGATTGATGAGTGGAAAACAATTGAATCCATTTTAGAATACGTCTGTAATGTAACAAAATGAATGTGGAAAAGTCAAAGTGTCTGAATACTTTCCGAATGCACTGGAACTGAGTATATGACTGTTCAATATCACTGCTCTACTAATGACCCAGTCAGAAAGAACTGTAACATGTAGCTACAGTCAAAGAGTATCTTCAAGAGAAAGCAAAGAGAAAGAGATAAAAAGTAGACATATCCTCTTGGCAGTGATCTTGTTTCTCATGAGTGGGTATTAGATAACCTAGGAGAAATCCACATTCAGTCTCTACATCCCCCCAGTATTTCTTTACGTACACCCAGGATTACTTCCGACATTGCACTTTGACCCATTTACTCGCTGTGCTTCAGTAGAATCCCTCACGCTTTCCTCCTGGCCCTAAATTGCACCCTATTCCCTATATAGTGCATTCATTTTGATCCGAGCCCATAGGGCTCTGGTTAAAAGTAGTGCAATATACAGGGAACAGGGTGCCATTTGAGACGCAACCCTAAAGATGCAGCATGGTTAATCCCTACTGCCCCTTACATTCTGGCCTGTGGTGAATATATTTATTTATGATTGATAGACCTGAAGCTCTGCTCAGCTCTGCTCAGCTCTACTCTCTAGAAGCCACTGTAGATAGGGTACAGTCTACCTGCTAAATACCAGGGTGGTCTGATCTGATAGGGGTAAAGCCTCCCAGGACCAGGCTCAACCCAAATGGCACCTTATTCCCTTCATAGTGCACTACTTTTGACCAGGGCCCATGGAACATACTCAAAAGTAATCCACTATATAAGGAATAGGGTGCCATTTGGGACACAACGACAGTCAAGACAGGTCTCTCTCCTCCCCCCTTGGGAGCTGCAGTATGATGGGCACAGCCGGTGTTAGCACTAAAGCCCTAGCATATGGAAGAGCTAAACCTGGATGAGATGCAGCGTTTGGGTTGGATGGATTAGGCATTGGGGAGCTGCAGCCTGGGCTGCAAGGACCAGATATCCAGGAAGGGTTTGGGTCTTCTCACTCTCTCTGCCTCTCTCTCTGCCCTCTCTCGCTCTCTTTCTGCATATCCCTCTCTCTCTGCCCTCTCTCTCTGTCCTCTCTCTCTCTTCATATCCCCCTCTCTATCCCAGTCTCTCTCTCTGCATATCCCTCTCTCTCTCTGCCCTCTCTCTCTGCATATCCCTCTCTCTCTCTGCCCTCTCTCTCTGCATATCCCTCTTTCTCTGTCTCTCTCTCTCTGCGTATCCCTCTCTCTCTCTGCCCTCTCTCTCTGCATATCCCTCTTTCTCTCAGTCTCTCTCTCTCTCTGCATATCCCTCTCTCTCTGTCTGTCTCTCTCTCTCTCTCTCTCGGCATATCCCTCTTTCTCTCAGTCTCTCTCTCTCTCTGCATATCCCTCTCTCTCTCAGTCTCTCTCTCTGCGTATCCCTCTCTCTCTGTCTCTCTCTCTCTCTGCATCTCCCTTGCTCTTTCTCTTTGTCTCTCTTTCTCTCTACATCTTCCTCTCTCTCTGCCTCTGCCCATCTCTCTCTCCCATCTAATTGAGTTGTGTTAAAGGGCTGAAGTGTTCTGAATAAATAGGGTTATACTGTTTAGGAGCACCATAATATTTGTTTTTTAATCGATTGAGATATTGCCTAGTTTGGGCTTATATGTATTCCAGCTACTGTACTTCTGAAGCACATGTTGTTCCCTAGAAACTCATTTGTAATCCTTTAAATACATTTGATTATCATAAAAAGCAAAAATGTTGATACAAATAGCTGTCATTGTCATTTGTGTAATATTAGGTTTCGTCATTGTGTAAAATCACAATGAAGAAGATGCACTCCCCTTTAACAAATTAGTTTAAAATGATAAAGCTGAGTCAATACAGTTGAAGTCGGAAGTTTACATACACCTTAGCCAAATACATTTAAACTCAGTTTTTCACAATTCCTGACATTTAATCCTAGTAAAAATTCCCTGACTTAGGTCAGTTACGATCATCACTTTATTTTAAGAATGTGAAATGTCAGAATAATAGTAGAGAGAATTATTTATTTCAGCTTTTATTTCTTTCATCACATTCCCAGTGGGTCAGAAGTTTACATACACTCAATTAGTATTTGGTAGCATTGCCTTTAAATTGTTTAACTTGGGTCAAACGGTTCGGGTAGCCTTCCACAAGCTTCCTACAATATGTTGGGTGAATTTTGGCCCATTCCTCCTGACAGAGCTGATGTAACTGAGTCAGGTTTGTAGGCCTCCTTGCTCGCACATGCTTTTTCAGTTCTGCCCACAAATTGTCTATGGGATTGAGGTCAGGGCTTTGTGATGGCCACTCCAATACCTTGACTTTGTTGTCCTTAAGCCATTTTGCCACAACTTTGGAAGTATGCTTGGGGTCATTGTCCATTTGGAAGACCCATTTGCAACCAAGCTTTAACTTCCTGACTGATGTATTGAGATTTTGCTTCAATATATCTACATAATTATCCATCCTCATGATGCCATCTATTTTGTGAAGTGCACCAGTCCCTCCTGCAGCAAAGCACCTCCGCAACATGATGCTACCACCCCCGTGCTTCACGATTGGGATGGTGTTCTTCGGCTTGCAAGCTTCCCCCTGTTTCCTCCAAACATAACGATGGTCATTATGGCCAAACAGTTCTATTTTTGTTTCATCAGACCAGAGGACATTTCCCCAAAAAGTATGATCTTTGTCCCCGATCTTTGTTTGCAGTTGCAGACAGTAGTCTGGCTTTTTTATGGTGGTTTTGGAGCAGTGGCTTCTTCCTTGCTGAGCAGCCTTTCAGGTTATGTCGATATAGGACTCATTTTACTGTGGATATAGATACTTTTGTACCTGTTTCCTCCAGCATCTTCACAAGGTTGTTCTGAAGTGTCTGTCCTATATGTGAGAGATATAAGAAAAGATCAGGAAACATAATTTTTTAACTAAACAGTCCCCATATATACTTCCATATTTTTTTTACAACTGGTACAGAGGGACCGTCAGACAAGCCTTGTGAGGCCTGTGGGCATTCTAGAGCAAAACAAGTGAGATGTACGTGTTTGTGAGAGTCTCACTTTTCCACAGAGCGATATTCGTGTGTAGCCAAAACTGTTTGGACCCTACATACAGAAATTGCCAGATCCTTTGTACCGACTTCAGACGAGTCCCAAGACGCTTGTGGGGGTCACAGAGCAAAACTAACACCATCGTGTTTGTGAGAGTCTCATCTTTCCATAGAGGGGTCATAATAGTTTGTAGGCCAAACAGTTCGGATGCTACAGACTATTTGAATGAGACCGATTTTGGGATGTCTCATGGTCTGACAAACACCGCTATAGCTTTTTCACCATAGGCGGATGGGCGGATGTGGTGGATTGAGATGAATCCAATGCAAAAAAAACACATATCTGTAGCTTAAACTGACAGATTGTTATGGGATACGTATTATTATGCTGATCAGATTTCCGCAGGGACGTGGACATCGACCTTAGTTAACAAGTCAGATAATAAGTTGCATGGGAGGGTGGGGGTCGTAGAGCAAAACAGAGAACACCATGGTGTTCGTGAGAGTCTCATCTTTCCATGTAGTGGTCATATTAGTTTGCCAAACTTTTCGGAGGCTGCAGATGTTTTCGTGAGAAGACTGATTTTCGGGATGTCTCATGGTCAGACGAACATTGATTTTTCTTTATTTAATTATATGTTTTTTTACTTAGATTTAATCACGGGTTAAGGAATTAATGGGATTTTTGCATGACTACCTCATCTCTGTACCCCATACATACAATTATCTGTAAGGTCCCTCAGTCGAGCAGTGACATTCTAACACTGATTCAACCAAAGACCAGGGAGGTTTTCCAATGCCTTGCAAAGAAGGGAACCTATTGGTAGATGGGTAAAAAAAGCAGACATTGCATATCCCTTTGATGCTGTATCAATACACCCAGTCACTACAAAGATACAGGCATCTTCCTGAAGGAAGTTAGAGGTAGTTTTGCAAGCCAATGTTTAGCATGCTATTAGTCCTGAGCGATTAACCAAAACATTGCAAATAACTAATTGACTAATGTCTGTTAAATTATTTTGATTTTTTTGTCTGTGAGCTAGATACTCAGTTTATGTAAAGATAAAACAGATCAAGCCCGAACTAACTGTGCGATGTAGTAGGGAGATGTAGTTTCCAACAGGCCAATGTTCTCCATAGTTTAGATCGGAAAACTTGGCAATGAACTACCCGCTTACTTGTCCGGTCTGTGTGGAGAAAGCAATTGCTTCGCGAGGTATCTCTAGCTGAAAATACATGATCTAAGTGATTGATAGTTGGTAGTGCTGAGTGATTGACCGAAATATCAGTTATTTTTCCATTTTTAAACAACTAATTGACCTACATCGATTCAATTATTTGAATTCTATTTCGTTCAGGTTTTTTCTGGGAGCTCCATGTGCAATTTCTGTAGAGATAAATAAGAACTGTGTAATGTAGTAGGGAGTTTTAGTTTCCAACAGGCCAATATTCTACATCGTTTAGTGCTGAAAACGTGGTAATTAACTATAATGACATGAATCCATTGCGTGCCTGCTTAAGCTTGTCCAGTCTGTGAGGAGCAGATATGGAGACTGAGAGAAGAGACAACAAAAGATCAAGAGGGATGGAAAGCAGTCCTGTCACGAGCATGAAAATACATGATCTAAGTTATTGATAGTTGGAATTCAGCAATCATAAAAGTGTGCCTTATTTACTCTGAAGAACTGCGAAAATAGTGATTTTGTCAGGCAGCATAGGCAGCAGCTCTATAGAGATGAGATGAGGACTTTCGAATTAAAGAAAAGTCATCAAATAAAACAAATATTTTATTAAAGTAAAGTAATGTGAATAAATAAGTGATAAGCAGTAATGGGCAGTCACTACCATCATGGGACTTTTATTCATTGTTTTATTCTGTGTTGTTACAGCATTCAACCCACATAATGCATAGTGCATTTAACGTCAGAAAACATTACCAAAATTAAAATTAAAACCGGTGATAATTTTCTTTATAATGGAACCGAAACCAAACCAACCTCAAAAAGCACTAACCACTACACGCTAGATGTACCTGCTAGCTGTATCTGAAGACTAGCGCTAACACTAGTTAGCATTGGCTCACAAACTACCTTTAACTTCCTTCATACTGGATGCAGAGACATAAAAATGGTATCCAGGTTCATCTGACTCTGGGGAAGTAAATAAAAATCCTTGCCAAAATCCAAAACTATCTCATTAAGATTTTTTTGTTGTTGACTACTCTTATTCTTTCTTTATATTAAAAAAACAAATCTACCTTTTGAAATGAGAGATGTACAATTCTGGCTAATCTTTATTGGTTTTAATGTGATACCAAGCCTTCTCATTTACAACTGCATGTCCAGTCCAGTCTAGTCCAGTCCAGTCCAGTCTAGCACTCCGCTGGTGTTGCTCTCTGTCCAACTATTCGAAACATGAGATACTTTTAATAAACTGGTGGGAAAGACATATTGCCACAGTAGAAGTGGTTGTAGTTCAAGTGTTTTAAATAATGTTTTTGTTGAATAAGAGGAAGCAAAGATGTAAGATTCGGTGGATTGTGAATGTGAACTGACTGTGAATGTTTTCTACATCCTTTCCTTATACAATATCACACACATTACACACACACACACACACACACACACACACACACACACACACACACACACACACACACACA
Organism: Salmo trutta; assembly: GCF_901001165.1. Classification (NCBI taxonomy): domain Eukaryota; kingdom Metazoa; phylum Chordata; class Actinopteri; order Salmoniformes; family Salmonidae; genus Salmo; species Salmo trutta. Next base: position 21,483,331 of record NC_042958.1, read on the forward strand.
CACACACACACACACACACACACACACACACACACACACAATCCCAGTGTGTGTGTGTGTGTGTGTGTGTGTGTGTGTGTGTGTGTGTGTGTGTGTAATGAGACTAATAGCAATAATTAGGTGGGTGCTTATAGTTGTCCTGTTTCACACGTCCTTTTTGCATATCCAAACTCCCCCTGAGGCACTCTCAGAGAGTGGGGTCACGGACAGGGTGTCTCCCAGCCAGTACATGACGTTCTGAGAACTATATGTTTCTTAGAGCTTGGTAATGTTCTGGGAAGATTCTCCAACTGGTTTGACATTGGGAATGGTCTCAAATAGTTTAGAGAATATTAGGAAACAACGTTCTTCTGTGGGAATTTCAGTACTTCAGCATAACGTTTCCTACAGTTTTCTTCATGTTCTGAGAACATTAAGAAAACTTTCCATAAAAACCGCAAGAAAACTTTAGTAACATTCATATACATTCCGTTCTCAGTATCAACAAAACTCGCTCGTTCCTCAGTCTTGTTAAGTGTGTTCATGTGTGTTGGATGGCCACATCTGATCTTAATGAGTGCTTGTTTCCTTAGAAATGGGTTCTCTTTGAACAGCTTTGTATGCATAAAAAACATGGCATGCTTGCTCCATCCTTGTGGTGCAGTAGACTAATTCCATGAACAGAGAACAGAAGATCATAAGTTCAAATCTCACTGATGCCATGCCACAATTTAAAAAATGATTGGGTTGGCATTATGTATTTCCATGTGTCCTATCTGTGCTTGGAGTTCAAAACAGTTAAACTAAACTAGCAGTGTTATTGAAACATCTTCCGTTCTCAGAACGTTTAAAAAACGTTCATTTTACCTGTCAGGAAACGTATGGCTTCATTCCCAGAACCAATGGGAAATCAAAAACGTACTTTCACACAACTTCCCAAAGAACCAAATGTGCTAGCTGGGTGATCATGCAGCTTCCAGAACTTCATTATTGTACTTCATATGCTGGGAGTTTTGCGAGTGGAGTGTTCCTTTAAAGATCCCCATGGTAATGTGATTTTTGTATTTTTTTTACTTTCCAAATATATGTCTTCTTTTTATGGTTGCTGATATCAACATTGTAACTAAAATAAGTCACATGCACAACTGCTTATTTGTCTCTCTGATCGTCTTTAGTCTCAAGACACAATCACCAACCTTTCTTTCTTCACTAACAATATCTATACTCAGCCCGTCATAGAGAGCTGACTACCAATACCTTATCAATACAACACTGATATAATACAACACTGATATACTGTACACACAGTTTTTGTTGGTACACCACCCCATTCATGAAAATGGTTTGCTGCTACAGACAGTGACCGTGGCTTGCTATATAAAGTAGGCAGACAGACATCAAGGTATTTAGTTACTGTTCGATTGAACATTAGAATGGACAAAATGAGTGACCTAATCGACTGTGGTATGATCATTGGTGCCAGGTGCACCGGTTCCAGTATCTCAGAAACGTCCGGCCTCCTGGGCTTTTCACGTATGACAGTGTCTAGGGTTTACAGAGAATGATGAGAGAGTTTACAGGAGAATTGGAAGAATCATGCAAGCTAAGAGGCAAGCCACAAATAGACAAATAACGGAACAGTACAACAGTGGTGTGCAGAACGGCATCTCGGGTTCTACTCCTATCAGCTAAAATCAAGAAGCAACTGCTCCAGTGGGCACGTGATTACAAACACTGGACAATGAGGAGTGGAACAACATCGACTCGTCCTACGAATCCCAATTCCTGTTGCATCATGTTGATGGCAGAGTTAGGATTTGGCGTAAGCAGCATGAGCCCATGGCCCCATCCTGCCTGGTGTAATGGTACAGACTGGTGGCGGTGGTGTAATGGTGTGGGGAATGTTTTCCTGGCACATGTTAGGTCCGTCCCTTGATACCAATTGAGCGGCGTTTCAATGCCACACCTTGTAGATTTCATGCCCTGAAGAATTCAGGCTGTTCTGTAGGCAAAGGATATCCAACCCGGTACTAGATGGGTGTACATAATAAACTGTGTGTATATTATATTGTGTGTTTATGTGTGCTGTAGGCTAATGCTATTAGTGAACAGATGATTGTCATATATCGTACACACACACTGGTTGCTGTTGAGAGCAGGTAACTTGTTTTGAACCATGAGCTCAGGGAAATAAACAATGCAGTTAAACTTTCTGTGGACTTCATTACCAGCCTCAAGTCTGTGTCAGAGGACAAGGATGAGTCAATTTAGAAGCAAAACAACTCAACTCCCACAATAGTGAGTCAGTAACCAGGTTTCCATCCAGTCTTTTATGCACAGGGGAAAAAATGTCATGACAGGCCTGACTGAAACCGAACATTCTTCACGAAACAGTCCAAATGTTGACAAGACAAAATACGCTAGACAAAGTGGGATCTTTTTGTGTTTGTAAAATTAATTATGCGAGAAATGTCAGTGGAAACACTTTTAACACTGTTCACAAATATTTATATAATAACCATCATATTAAAGTAAACTTGGAGTCACATGATGACATGTTGTGTGGTCGTCCCACTATGACTCGTCAGGAAAGTTTATTAGCCTTCAGATTGAAGAAATGATGATGAACTTCACAGGGTGGTGAAAGTGCAAGGTGATGACCTTGATGCCTCTTTCCAATAAATATCGAGGGTCTTAGTCTGGTGACATGATCATCGATGCTCGGCTGTCGTTTGACAAGTAAAATAATCTGGCTCTTTTGTCCGTAATAATAATCTCATCATGTAGACTATACGCGCGTTCGAGCCAACAGCACGCAGATAGCGCTATTGGCTAAAGCGCAAATACCAATACCGGACTGGGCACATTCCCTATATTACGCCATTTTTTGGTGTGAGAAACCATCTGCAGAGTTGCGATGGAAACCCATTTAACTTGCACTTCTTATTCGGTACATGGGAATTAAACCCTAAAATGTATTTATATGTGCACTACATCATCACACACAGCCTTTTATCTGCAACCAGTCAATGTGATAGAAAATCTGTTGCCAATTGGATGGAAACCTAGCTAGTGAGTCAAAACGTTAAACATTAAACAATAATCTTCTCTCGGTGCAGGAGTGAACCTATACATAGCCTCTTCTTCTGAAAAGACTGTGCCGGTTTTCTCCTCCCTTTAGCTGTATTACCTGGCTTGACTTTAAAGCATACCTCTGGTACAAGATACACTCTCTCCCATTCTCCCCCATTAGGCTACAAATGTGTGGACTGGCTGTCTTTGTTGTTTGCCATTGATCAGCCAGCCAGTCAGGGGTGTAGTTGGCTATAAAGATAGCCCTGGCCTGGTTTTATTTTGGTAAATGGCAAAGTCGGACGTCAGGGACCTGTATGGGGCAGGGTATCAGGGCTAAGGGCCTAATGACCACTACCAGGCTTGATCGGAGCCTGTCTACGTTCACTTTCACTGCCTATTCAAATCTGCTTGTAGGACTACCATTTGTAATAAAGTCTGTGTTCACTGGCCATTCAAATGGCCCTGCCAAGGATATGTGTAAATCAATCCACTGTGAAATGTTATGGATCCCAGGTACAATCTATCTACCACATCATAGCCAGTCTGCTATTAGAGCAGGTATAATAAGGCTTGGTGGAGGTTACCATTTAGTTTAGCCATTTAGTGCTTCTTTGTAGTTCCATAGTATACTTTGACTCTCATATCAAATCTGAGATTTGATCATGGTTCTGACACAGCAGATGCATTGCTTAAATGCATTAACAATTCAATTTTGAGGAACGTATTTTTTATTTTATTTTTATTTTTTACAGATGCAATGTATTTCATGTTTTCTGGTTGTATTCCATCTCACATAAAATGTAAGGGATAAAACCTGAAATCTATACTTTCAAGGCAGTAAGCCAGAGATATAATGCTAGGCATGATTTGCCATCAGGTCGCAGCTTGTCGAGATGCATCGTATCTTGTAAACTGACATGGCTTGTCACCTTTCCTCGGCAAATACACATTCCACGGCCAGTAGGGTTAAGCTTTTCGGATTACGAGGGAACATTCATTTTCAAGAAGGGGTTGAAAGAAAAAATACAGCGATTTCATTTTGACTCTTTCAATCGTGGAATGAAGGACCTTGGATTGAATGCACTGGATGGATCCATTCTCCCATTCAACACTTTTCCCTTCCGTCCTTCTCTGCTGTGAATTGCTTCAGCATTTTCTCCTGAGTGTTGCTCCGTAATCCTTTCTCCTCCATTATTGTCTTAATATCTAGTGGAGGTAGAGATAATGGAGAGACACACTCACACACACACACACAAATAATACCTTCCAGGTCTCTGCACTCCTCTCCTGCCTCCCCTCATCCCTGCACTCCTCTCCTGCCTCCCCTCATCCCTGCACTCCTCTCCTGCCTCCCCTCATCCCTGCACTCCTCTCCTGCCTCCCCTCATCCCTGCACTCCTCTCCTGCCTCCCCTCATTCCTGCTTCCTCTCATCCAACATCCACGTAATGTACAGTTCAGAACAAAAGTATGCTTCTTTAATAGGCTCTAGGCTGTTAGATAGGCAACAAATAAAAACTCCTGCTCTTTACAACAACAACAAAATTCGCTCATCATGAAAATCACAATTGACTTGAATCTTTAATGTATTTGGTTGTTGTTTGTTTTGTTAATCAAAGTGCTGTTGATGTCTTTCCCAGAGTGCTCTGTGTATCTCAGCAAAACTATAAACACACATTGGCGAGGATTTAATACAGTTGTTAGTACTGTTGCTTTAAATAATGAATTTGTCCAATCTCAGGCCTGGTATGGTACACACGCGCACACACACACACACCACTCCGCCCCCTATTGGCCTCCCTGGTAGTCGTGTCCTGACACAAATCAATCATCTTGGTAGTGGTGTTACTGTGGCGTCTAGCCGCTGGGCCCCGGAAAACATTTGTCACGCGTCCTCCCTGAGAACGGCAGGTCAGCTGTACTACATTGCTCTCTGGGACACTGGAGGGACTCCACCTCCTCTCAAAGGCCCAAGGGGCCCAAGTCTGTGTGTGTGCGACTGTGTTTGTGTGTCGTCAGTGAGCTCTCGCCGACTTGCTGATCTTGCCCCAAGCAGTGCTGCAGCAGCAGGTCCCAGTCTTCAGACACCTCATACTGCATGCCTCAGCTAAAGACAGACAGAGCACATGCTCTGCATTCCAATGGACTGGCCTCAGGACTCACTCTCTCTCTGTGTGTGTGTGTGTGTGTGTGTGTGTGTGTGTGTGTGTGTGTGTGTGTGTGTGTGTGTGTGTGTGTGTGTGTGTGTGTGTGTGTGTGTGTGTGTGTGTGTGTGTGTGTGTGTGTGTGTGTGTGTGTGTGTGTGTGTGTGTGTGTGTGTGTGTGTGTATTCTCATTTTAAGGACGACTGTATATCTGCAGGTAGAGAATATGCTAGTGGAATATTGATTGAGAAGGTGGTTATGCATTGCTACACATTTTGATAGATACATTCTCAGACAAATTAAGAGAACGAAAAGGATTAATCCAAATAATATAAAGAATGAAGTATTGAATCAGATGTCTGTCAGTGTTAAACACACATCTAGCATGCATTGACTCACTTTCCATCACATTGGGCGTTGTTGTAGTATCGTTTGAATGTGGCCCCCTGCTTGATGTTCACGTCACAAGACAACAACGAGGAACTTCCTTGGTGACCTTTTATGTGCCTCTTGTGGAACAGTGGGGTTCCCTGTAAACGTCAGTGGGTCCGATTCTGAACCTGGTTCCGCGGCTTAGGGGTGTTTGTGTTGTGTGTCTGGGTGTGTATTTGTATGATGTGTTAGTGTGTGTGTGTGTGTGTGTGTGTGTGTGTGTGTGTGTGTGTGTGTGTGTGTGTGTGTGTGTGTGTGTGTGTGTGTGTGTGTGTTTTTTTTTTCCTGGGGCTGAGGTGTGTGTGACAGAGAGACACAGTGACAGGGAGAGGGACCACCAACGTCCTCCAACAAGCAAATAGACAGACCTAAAGGTCACCTCTGACGCTTCGTACCGTTGTCACCTGGTGTTCTTCAGTCTGATATTGGCCTCGGACGTTGAGTCAACACTTGAAGGCTATTTTAGCACACCCCAGGGAGATGGTATCCGCTCTCGACGAGATTGAAAACCCTTTTAGAAGATGGACGAAAACAAGCACTGCTCTGTTTGTTTTTACTTTGATATAACATAAATTGACGGTGTAAAATAAGATAAGGCAACCAGGGTTTGAAGATAAAACCTTCGGTGCAACTTCCTAGGTTGGGATTTGTGTCTGGAGATTCAACATTGCCCCTTGATATTCAACGAAAGTTCCCCACAGTATATTTCAGTATTTCTGTATTTTCTTTTGCTATATGCTGGTTTTAGGTATCCCCCAATGCAACCCTTGATAAGAAAATTACATTTTGACATAATAATCACAGGGAATGTACTCGAGGAGGTAATTTAAATACAATGTAATATTTTCAAGGTTGTTTTCGGTCTATACAGGATTTGTCCCACAAAAGTCTTGATTTGAGTGAAGGGTCTGCTGAGAAACACCTTATGCTTTGAATTCTGTCTCACACATGATTTCAAGTGTTTCGCTGTGATTATATCCAACCTTGTCGTTTTGAAACAGTGTTTCCTGTGAATGTGTCCGACCTTCTCATTTTGAAACAAGGTTTCCTATTATAGGTTCAGAGTCACACACCAGAATGGTGACTGATTGAAGAGTTGCAGATGTGATGTAGCTAGAATGATTTGTCTCAAGTGTTTCTCTTACAGGATGTGCAGTAACAAGTTCCATTTGTTTCAACCTGCCTAAATTGGAAATTCATTTCAGCACAATAAACTTGCATTCCGATTTTTAACAACTGCTCCAACATATCTATCTGGCTGCATAGTTACAATGTATAGTTACATTTAAATGATGTCTAAAGAATAGGAAGAAGGGGCTATTATTCCCCCCCCCCCCTTCTGCTACAACTTCTATAGCAGTTCTACAGCAGAGAGAAAGTCATTTATCCTTGAGCATTCAGCACAGCCTAAGAATGGACTGCAGGACCTAGTGTGCTTTTGATAGCGCTTCCAGGAAAGGAGAAAGGCAAGCTGAGCCATGGACATTGAAAGACCTGAACTAGGACAGCCTTGATGACGCGGTAACCCTCACTACAAGCTTTAAAAGAGACACAGACTCTGTCTAGTTTCTTCTTTTATTTCTCTCAAATTGCTAGATTATCCACAGAATTTGTTGATCAACATGTATACCAGTCGTATTCACAGTTTGATTCACTTGCGTCTGGTAACTAAATACCTTTGGCTTGAAAAGGACTAAAATTGACAGGGATTGTGCTAAACTCCCATCCCTAATAACCACTATCACTGACATGGGTTGTTGTAACCTCTTACCTCCAAAACAGACCCAAACATATTTAGCAGGATCAATCATAGATAATATAATGTACGGCTCTATATCTGAGAGTTCAATCCTGTTGATCAGTGCCTGTCATTGCATGTATAAAAAATGAACTGCGATAGCATAAGGCCTACTTGAAATCAATGTGGCCATAGCTGTGTGGTAAATAGCTAGAAAATTGGTCTGCTTGAAAGGGCCAGCAGTGTGAGCGTCCAACATCAATAACTACGCATGCCACCATCAGGAGCCTGATTGGAAAAGCAGTGCCCTTGAAATGGTGGCTCCAAATTGAATTCTATAGATAAATAAATAAATATATTGCTCAAACTGACGGAGAGGACATGAACGCCTAAACTCTGCTTCTTTTAGAGATTCACATCCATAGCATTTTTCCCAATATTGGGACACTGGTTTTTGTTTACAGTGCTGTATGTTCTATTCTCCAATGAGAGGACGCAAAATGACGTGCTTGGGTTGGGCTGTACAGTAATTTCGCTAAATCAAAGTTTACATCTACAGTGCTGTGCAAAAGTATTTGCTCCCTTTCTAATTTTCTGTACTTTTGAAGATGTTTGATACTGAACGTTATCAGATCTTCAACCAAAACCTAATATTAGATAAAGGGAACCTGAGTGAACAAATAACACAACAATTATATACTTATTGCATTTACAGTATTTTATAAACAAAGTTATGCAACACCCAAAGACCCTGTGTGATAAAGTAATTCCCTCCTTACACCCAATAACTGGTTGTGCCATCTTTAGCTAGAATGACTCCATTGCATGGGTTTCATTATGCCTGGCGAAAACCAAACTCTCCATAGTATGAACCTTATACCAACGGACAAGCATATGGTGGTGTTAGTGTGATGGTTTGGGGATGCTTTGCTGCCTCAGGACCTCGACAACTTGCCTTAATAGAAGGAACCATGAATTCTGCTCTGTATCAGAGAATTCTACAGGAGAATGTCAGGTCATCCGTCTGTGAGCTGAAGCTGAAGCTGAAGCGCAGCTGGGTCATGCAGCAAGACAATGATCTAAAACACACAATCAAGTCTACATGAAAATGGTTAAAAAACAACACATTTGAAGTTTGGAATGGCCTAGTCAAAGTCCAGACCTAATCCCAATTGAGATGTTGTGGCAGGATTTGAAACTAGCAGTTCATTCTTGAAAACCCACAAATGTTGCTGAGTTAAAGCAGTTCTGCATGCAAGAGTGGGCCAACATTCTTCCACAGCGACGTGAGAGACTGATCAACAACTACAGGAAGCATTTGGTTGCAGTCATTGCAGCTAAATGTGGCACAACCAGTTATTGAGTGTAAGGGGGCAATTACTTTTTCACACAGGGGAATTTGGTGTTGCATAACTGTGTTAATTAAATGCAGGTTCCCTTCATCTAATATTAGGTTTTGGTTGAAGAACATTAAGTACCAAAAATATGCAAAAATGTCGAAAATCAGGAAGGGGGCAAATTTCACTGCGCTGTAAGTGTTTATGTGCAGTCTCCCTTTTTCACTGCACTGTAAGTGTTTATGTGCAGTCTCCCTTTTGCACTGCACTGTAAGTGTTTATGTGCAGTCTCTCTTTTTCACTGCACTGTAAGTATTTATGTGCAGTTTCCCTTTTTCACTGCACTCTAAGTGTTTATGTGCAGTCTCCCTTTTTCACTGCACTGTAAGTATTTATGTGCAGTCTCCCTTTTTCACTGTACTGTAAGTATTTATGTGCAGTCTCCCTTTTTCACTGCACTGTAAGTGTTTATGTGCAGTCTCCCTTTTTCACTGCGCTGTAAGTGTTTATGTGCAGTCTCCCTTTTCACTGCACTGTAAGTGTTTATGTGCAGTCTCCCTTTTTCACTGCGCTGTAAGTGTTTATGTGCAGTCTCCCTTTTTCACTGCGCTGTAAGTGTTTATGTGCAGTCTCCCTTTTTCACTGCACTGTAAGTGTTTATGTGCAGTCTCCCTTTTTCACTGCGCTGTAAGTGTTTATGTGCAGTCTCTCTTTTTCACTGCACTCTAAGTGTTTATGTGCAGTCTCCCTTTTTCACTGTACTGTAAGTATTTATGTGCAGTCTCCCTTTTTCACTGCGCTGTAAGTGTTTATGTGCAGTCTCTCTTTTTCACTGCACTCTAAGTGTTTATGTGCAGTCTCCCTTTTTCACTGTACTGTAAGTATTTATGTGCAGTCTCCCTTTTTCACTGCACTGTAAGTGTTTATGTGCAGTCTCCCTTTTTCACTGCGCTGTAAGTGTTTATGTGCAGTCTCTCTTTTTCACTGCGCTGTAAGTGTTTATGTGCACTCTCCCTTTTTCACTGCACTCTAAGTGTTTATGTGCAGTCTCCCTTTTTCACTGCGCTGTAAGTGTTTATGTGCAGTCTCTCTTTTTCACTGCACTGTAAGTGTTTATGTGCGGACTCCCTTTTTCACTGCGCTGTAAATGTTTATGTTTCGTCTCCTGTTCCCAAGTATTCCAACGCATAATAGAGAGACGTGATCGTATACAAGTGTAAGCAAGGTTTGAAATGATTATGTTTTAGTCAAATATAATATATGTTTGGGCTTCTTGTGGTCAATTTGCAGTCTACATTATTTGTAATTTATTTGTAATTCTGTTTGGGCCACCAGACCATCTGCTCAAGAAAAAATGGTCCCCCCCGCTGAATCTAGTTGATGATCTCTGGGTTATAGTGTATATTGGAAGGATGCAGTGTCTCTCAATGTTCAGAACAACATTATTACAGTAATAATGCTTTTTCTCAAATCTCAAAATAGACTCAAATCTCACTGAAATCTTTTCCATGGGCTATCACTCCTAGATTAATCTCTGTGGAATCTAGTGATGCTCTTCATTGTTGTGTTTTCAGACAGTTTCATCCATGGAGGGATTGTCCATACTCACTCAGCAATAGGCGTAGCCTGGGCCTCCCTCTAAAAGCAAGCTGTGGGCCACACATCACTTTAAACACCAGCATCCGGTCCCTGACATCAAATACCACAATGGACGTCCTGGCATCTGGGAATCGATGTGGCCAATTGCCTTTAACACTGATTTCTGTTTTTAGGCTTTAAATATGAATCAAAAGGAGGGATGCCTGGATGCCTGACAATGGAGTTGAAAGTCTGAGACAGGCACGTCAACTTGTGGTGCAACGATACTTTTGCCCCTGCAAAGTTTTGGACAACCACAATTCAGTGTCTACTCTATTGACTTTGCTTCACCAGAAAGGTCTGTTGAGACTCTTAGTTCCAAATGGATGTCTCACAGGGAGAGGACCCATCTTTTATGCTCAGTTGAATCCCACTGTTGGAACGAGAGGCTTTGTCTTGAAAATGCCCTTCTCGGATTCCCCTTGTGCCCACACCAGTCAGGGTACAAGAGTCCCTAAAACGCATTATAAACTGTTCAGTGTTTTTATTATGGTACATATGGGTATGTTTTTATTATGGTACATGGTACATATGGGTATGTTTTTATTATGGTACATATGGGTATGTTTTTATTATGATACATGGTACATATGGGTATGTCTTTATTATGGTAGATGGTACATATGGGTATGTTTTTATTATGGTACATGGTACATATGGGTATATTTTTATTATGGTACATGGTACATATGGGTATGTCTTTATTATGGTACATGGTACATATGGGTATGTCTTTATTATGGTACATGGTACATATGGGTATGTCTTTATTATGGTGCATGGTACATATGGGTATGTCTTTATTATGGTACATGGTGCATATGGGTATGTGTTTATTATGCTATATGGTACATGGTACACATGGGTATGTCTTTATTATGGTACATATCGGTATGTTTTTATTATGGTACATGGCACATATGGGTATGTTTTTATTATGGTACTTGGTACATATGGGTATGTCTTTATTATGGTACATGGCACATATGGGTATGTTTTTATTGTGTTATATGGTACATGGTACATATGGGTATGTTTTTATTATGATACATGGTATATATGGGTATGTCTTTATTATGGTACATGGTACATATGGGTATGTTTTTATTATGGTATGCTGTCTTTCTGAAAATAAATATGAAATACAAAAAAGATCTAAATAGACATCAACAGTGGTATCTAAGGTCACTTAAGATGGGCAAATTCCCTTGGGTTGCTCTTGTCATACAAACACATTTTCATCAACAACCACTTTGTCATACCTGAATGCACACTTTATTGCAGCCTCCAAAATGGAGTTGACAGATTACATGCACATTCAAGTTCTATGTAATGAAAAAGAAGAGTTGCCTGGAGCCAGAGACCACAGAATGTTGAAAACAGAGCAGAGTTTCTTGACACTAACTAACTGAATAGGAATTAGAGTATTATCCGTAATCTTCATATATTCAAATACTTTCCAAAAGTTCCTATAGTTTCCATAGTTTCCAAATTATATTTAACAATTTAAATCTCTTCCCTCTCTTCAATACACATATACCTATAATCCTAGCAGTTATCAAAGTTCAATGGTTTCCAAAACGTTATATTTTGGACTTCCATGGCTTTGCTAAGCCCTTGTTCCTGAGAACAGTTATGTTTTTTGTCCCTTTGGGGAAAGAAAAATCCTGGCGGACAGACAGTGGCTATTCAGTTGTGTTATCTGCTCACTGCTATAAATTACATTATCTTAATACCTATAGATATACCTACTGTACATGTATTAGGTGCACAATCCAGTCTCTTCTCAACTGTACTGAGAGAATATTTAATACTAGCATATCCCCACCTGTGTCTATTTATAACCTGTCAAAATCCTGAATTACGACTGGGTTTTTTCTAGGTTTATAAAGCTAACAAAACCAGAGGGGGGAAATGATACCTCAGATGCGATAATTGCAGGAAAGCTGTTTTCATGTGGCATTGAGTTATTCCGCTCCAGAACGTCCCATATTCCAGGCAGTGGCTTGTTAAATGCATTCAGATAGACACAGAGGTGAGTTCCAAATAGCACCCTATTCCCATTATAGTGCATTGCTTTTGACCAGAGCCCTATGGGCCTTGGTCAAAAGTAGTGCACTATATAGAGAGTAGGGTACATTTTGGCATGTGCACACACATACACACACAGACAAGACAAGTAGAGCTATTGATGAGCAGCCTCTCAGTCTGTCATGCCACAGCAATGTTTGTTGAGGGAGAAGTACTGATGAGACGTTGAGGGGGAACAAATCAATATGCTTCAAAGTATTTAGCGACTCCCAATGAATGTAACTTAGATGGTTGAAAGAGCACTTGATTTTCCTTCAAGAAACCTTACGGGCTAAAGACGGACACTTGAATGTAATTTGAAATAGTAACTTACACTTTTAGACATTGCACGATATTGCACAGTAACAAAGCTTTTGTACGAAAAGGTTTACAAATATGGGAATTATCTGCTATTTTTGAGACTGTGGTCAATTAAAATGGTTTAGAGGACATTTCAGACCTCCTTGGTGTTCATAATATTGACATAGAGTATATCTAGATTGGGACCAAATCATATGAAAACCCTCTCATGGATGTTAATGGACCATCCAGCCACAAAGAATATTTAGTTGGTGATATAATGTCTACCAATTTTTATTCTGTCTAAATTATGATGGCATGAGGTTGAAAGGTCCATCGTTCAAGATTTAAACCCATACTGTACATGCACGCCAAGATGGCTTATTTAATCATGATGACTTTAAGTGAGAGTGGGCAATAAAGCTAATTGACAAGCCAAGAACACAGGGCACTGATGAGAACCTCTTGAGACAGATAAAATGACTGAGCCTGTTGTAATTATCATGCCATGACAACCTAGGTTCATTCATATTTTGAATCATTCAGATTATTTTATTTTCAAAATGCAAAAATATACAAAATGCTGAAAAAAATACAGTATACATGTTTTGTCTGTCATTAGTGAGAGGTGAGGAGAATACAGTATATTGAAATGTTATAGATGGCAGCCTATCTATTAAAACCATCCCAAAAGCAATATTAGATTATACTGGATTGCATTTATTTAAAAACATATTCTGTATACTGTCTATTTTATACAATGACTCATGTTGAGAATGTTGCTGCTAGCATTGAACAAACCCTATACTAGAGCGCATGCCCTAGCTGTGTGTTCTATATTAATCAGCAGGCAGGCACAGTAGATTGCAGAACTCCATTGTTTGCTGACTGTGAAAGACCCCCTCATTTAGTTTAGTTTTAGTCTATGCTATACAGCTTCAGGGAGAATGTGAGATGAGACTAGCTTCCACTCTGTAGCTATGGGTCCTGCCAACACTGTAGCTCAAGGAGAGATGAAGGGACAGGGGTAATGTGTTCAGGGACAGACAAGGGGAAGAGGGGATGGGAGGATGAGGGATAAGGTGTTCAGGGAGTGATGGGATGAGGGGTGATGTGTTACAGTGTGACTCTTTTGATTAACACGTCCCACCTACAGAGCACTAATCTACCGTCACTCCAGGTATAACCTGGCGAAGGGAGATGCTGTCACCCACGGTGCGATCGCAAGCTTTCTCTCCCTCTCTCTGATGAGCTCTCCTTCCTTCCTCAGACATATTTATACTACAAAGATATAATTAGGAAAGGAAAGACATTCATGTGTGTTTGCAATTCAGTACCTTACTGTCAATGGTGCTGCCCTTAATTGAGCTTTACATTACATTTCTACCTCAGCCTTGAGCTTTACATTACATTTCTACCTCAGCCTTGAGCTTTACATTACATTTCTACCTCAGCCTTGAGCTTGCGTTGGTGCTGAGAGAGAGAGAGAGAGATTTACTAAATAAAACCATACTGGCAGTGTTAATGAACTGGGGAGGGGGGTTGACAAGCAGAAATGAAATAATAATGCTGTATTATTTCAATAAATTCATATATTTCCCATTTCTAATTTCAGAATCTGTTTAATTGCCATCCACCTATATGCCTTGTAGGCTCCCTGTATAAGAATCATATTGGGCCTCTACAATGAGAGGGACTGCTACTCTTCACTTCTCCATCTTTCAGCTCAGTTCAGCTTTCATATTTTCCATTTCCTTCCAGTGGAGTTATTCTGTCTCCTTTCTCTAAATCTCAGCCTCCCTCCTGGGGTCCCAGTGTCCTATCCAGTGAGTGACTGAGATTGCATTTCAGAGAGAGCGAGAAGGATCCCAGGGAGGGATCAGAGTGTGTCAGGTTCTCAGGTCTGCTGGTGGCAGCAGGCAGCGGGGTCTTCGAGGCAAACACTTAAAGAAGAAACTGTTGAGCTTGTTGGATGATTTGATTTGATTTTATTGAGGCGACAGGCAGACCTGTCTGTCCAGGGTTGTGTGTGTGTGGGGTTGATGGGGAGATATAGTTTAAGATGTGGTTCGCTGGGTCTCTTCAACACTGGCCTTTGAGTCTCACAGCTGTTTGAGAGACTTGCTGCACATACACACCCGTGCGCCCACACACAGACGATTATGAAACCGGGTCACTCAGGACCAGAGGAGAACATTCACATCCTCACAGTTGACTATCATCACTCATCTCTCCATTCTGTGTACTGCAGTGGCATCTCATAACAAACACCTTGCCTGTGGACCCTTCCCATACAGGAATATCTGGCCCTAAGCCATGTATTATGGAGAAGTTTGTCATTCTGTTGACTGACAGCTTAATATCGTGTAATTTTATGTCTGCCTTAAGCTGTGGAGTGTTGCAGAAGATGTCATAGCTTTTTTCTTGTATTTTGATTGACAGTTTGTATTTACAGTATGTGGCAGAGAGCGGTGTGGGTTTGGAGGGTTGGATATCACCTTGCATAGCAAACACCAAAACAATGGATTAATACATGAGGAAGGAAATTAATTAATTAATTGATCAATCGATCAATCCAACCGATCAATGCAGGAGTCAATAAAAAGGTCACAGTAGTATTTTCGGATTTGGTGACATTGATACCAGTTCTTGAAACAATTGCTACAGTGGTTCCATGTGCACTTCAGCTATTGCTAGGGTTGCAGCTAGTCAGTGTTAATTATTATTATTATTTTTATTTTTTCAGGGGGTGAATCAGCTTTAATATTGCGGATAGATTGCAGCTTCCATCAATGTAATTGTCTGCATCATGTCCAATCCCCCATATATTATTGGGGTAAATATATATATCTATATACATACATACATACATACATACATACATACATACATACATACATACATACATACATACATACATACATACATACATACATACATACATACATACATACATACATAGTGTATATACAGTTGAAGTCGGAAGTTTACATACACCTTAGCCAAATACATTTAAACTCAGTTTTCCACAATTCGTGACATTTAATCCTAGTAAAAATTCCCTGTCTTAGATCAGTTAGGATCACCACTTTATTTTAAGAATGTGAAATGTCAGAATAATAGTAGAGAGAATGATTTATTTCAGCTTTTACTTCTTTCATCACATCCCCAGTGGGTCAGAAGTTAACATACACTCAATTAGTATTTGGTAGCATTGCCTTTAAATTGTTTAAATTGGGTCAAATGTTTCGGGTAGCCTTCCACATGCTTCCCACAATAGGTTGGGTGAATTTTGGCCCATTCCTCCTGACAGAGCTGGTGTAACTGAGTCAGGTTTGTAGGCCTCCTTGCTCGCACATGCTTTTTCAGTTCTGCCCACACATTTTCTATAGGATGAGGTCAGGGCTTTGTGATGGCCACTCCAATACCTTGACTTTGTTGTCCTTAAACCATTTTGCCCCAACTTTGGAAGTATGCTTGGGGTCATTGTCTATTTGGAAGACCCATTTGCGACCAAGCTTTAACTTCCTGACTGATGTCTTGAGATTTTGCTTCAATATATCAACGTAGTTTTCCTCCCTCATGATGCCATATATTTTGTGAAGTGCACCAGTCCCTCCTGCAGCAAAGCACCCCCACAACATGATGCTGCCACCCCCGTGCGTCACGGCTGGGATGGTGTTCTTCAAGCCTCCCCCTTGCAAGACTCCCCCTTTTCCCTATAAACATAACGATGGTCATTATGGCCAAACAGTTCTATTTTTGTTTCATCAGACCAGAGGACATTTCCCCAAAAAGTATGATCTTTGTCCCCATGTGCAATTGCAAACCGTAGTCTGGCATTTTTATGCCGGTTTTGGAGCAGCGGCTTCTTCCTTGCTGAGCGGCCTTTCAGGTTATGTCGATATAGGGCTCATTGTACTGTGGATATAGATACTTTTGTACCTGTTTCCTCCAGCATCTTCATGAGGTCCTTTGCTGTTTTTCTGGGATTGATTTGCACTTTTCGCACCAAAGTACGTTCATCTCTAGGAGACAGAACACGTATCCTTCCTGAGCGGTATGATGGCTGCGTGGTCCGATGGTGTTTATACTTGGTTACTATTGTTTGTACAGATGAACGTGGTACCTTCAGGCATTTGGAAATTGCTCCCAAGGATGAACCAGACTTGTGGAGGTCTACAATTATTTTTCTGAGGTCTTGGCTGATTATTTTCATTTACCCATGATGTCAAGGAAAGAGGCACTGAATTTGAAGGTAGGCCTTGAAATACATCCACAGCTATACCTCCAATTGACTCAAATGATGTCAATTAGCCTATCAGAAGCTTCTAAAGCCATGACAACATTTTCTGGAATTTTCCAAGCTGTTTAAAAGCACAGTGTAGTGTAAGTAAACTTCTGACCCACTAGAAATGTGATACAGTGAATTATAAGTGAAATAATCTGTCTGTAAACAATTGTTGGAAAAATTACTTGCGTCATGCACAAAGTAGATGTCCTAACTGACTTGCCAAAACTATAGTTTGTTAACAAGAAATGTGTGGAGTGGTTGAAAAACGAGTTTTATTGACTCCAACCTAAGTGTATGTAAACTTCGAACTTCAACTGTATATATACACACATATATATCTATATATACACTGTGGCAAACCTTTTCAAAGTTAGGAGCGTTTGTCACAAATTAAGTGGGAAAGTTAGGTACCGAGATGAGATCCTTAGACCCCTTGTGAGACAATATGCTGGTGCGGTTAGCCCTGGGTTCCTCCTAATGCAAGACAATGCTAGACCTCATGTGGCTGGAGTGTGTCAGCAGTTCCTGCAAGAGGAAGGCATTGATGCTATGGACTGGCCCGCCCGTTCCCCAGACCTGAATCCAATTGAGCACATCTGGGACATCATGTCTCGCTCCATCCACAAACGCCACAGACTGTCCAGGAGTTGGCGGATGCTTTAGTCCAGGTCTGGGAGGAGATCCCTCAGGATACCATCTGCCACCTCATCAGGAGCATGCCCAGGCGTTGTAGGGAGGTCATACAGGCACGTGGAGACCACACACACACTACTGAGCCTCATTTTGACTTGTTTTAAGGACATTACATCAAAGTTGGATCAGCCTGTAGTGTGGTTTTCCACTTTAATTTTGAGTGTGACTCCAAATCCAGACCTCCATGGGTTGATAAATTGGATTTCCATTGATTATTTTTGTGTGATTTTGTTGTCAGCACATTCAACTATGTAAAGAAAAAAGTATTTAATAAGATTATTTATTTCATTCAGATCTAGGATGTGTTGTTTAAGTGTTCCCTTTATTTTTTTGAGCAGTATATAACATTCTATTGGTTACAAGAATTTTGTATGATAATTTAAATTCAAAAATTTGAATCCGGCGTCGTTTTGTGCGTCAATTCGTAAACCATGTGCCATGGAATCTGTACATTGAAAATCTCTTCACAACTATTTTGCAATTTACATGGCGCAGCTGTCAATGTTTTGGTTCTTAAATGAAATTGGTATATATTTATCAAAACCTTCTTTAATGATTTCTGGTCTTTAATGCAGGGCCGACAGACAACTTTTCCCCCTTCTACTTGACTCTTCCATTTTTGTGGTAATGCTGCAAATAGTAATTTTGGGTAGGGCAGACATTTCCATATGTTAGTTGCATGTGTGACATATCTCCACCAGTCCAATTTATGATATAATTTACAAAAATGCTACCTTTTTAAAAATGTTATCAAAAAATACATTTTTTTTATTATCAATTAGTATATTTCACTTTAACCACAATATTTGTTAAACTGAAATTGCAACCAACTTTCTAAGGCTTGTTTAAAAAAGAACAATATCTTTGAGATTATTTCGTTTTCAAATAACTGAAAGTGAGCAGTTGTAATCTGAATAAAGGGAAAAAGACCATTCTTGAACATGGGGTGAGACATTCTTACTAATTTACTAGAGAACCACTTTGGATTTAAGTATAATTTTTGTATGACTGATGCCTTTAGTGAGAGGTCTAATGCTTTACTATTTAATAATTTCTGCCCTCTGAATTCACATTCGTTATATAAATAGTGTCACGTCCTGGCCCGTATAAGGGTTAATTGGTATTGTAGTTTGGTCAGGATGTGGCAGAGGGTATTTGTTTTATGTGGTTAGGGGTGGTGTTTTTCTAAAAAGGGCATTTGATTTAAGTATTCTGGGGTTTTGGGGCACTGTTCCTTGTTTACGTATTTCTATGTTGATCTAGTTAGTTGTATGTCTATGTTTGGTTAATTGGGGTGGACTTCCAATTGAAGGCAGCTGTGTGGTGTTGCCTTTGATTGGAAGTCCTATATTAGTTGGGTGTGTTTGTCTGTTTAATTGTGGGAGATTGTTTCTTGTTTTGCCGAGTGAGCCTTTCAAGACTGTTTTGTTGTTCGTTTTGTTTTGTTGTTTTGGTAATGATTTTGAGTTAATAAATGTTCAGAATGAACAAAACCAGTCCTGCTGCATATTGGTCCTCCTTAACCCACGACAACCGTGACAAATAGGCCCTTTTAATTTTGTCTGGTATGCCATTCCAAATAAAATTGAATATTTTTTGTTCATATAATTTCAAAAGCAGGTCACTAGGTGTAGGCAAAACCATAAGCAAATAGATAAACTTTGATTTTACTAAAGGAGTTAATCAGGGTGATTTTTCCATAAATAGAAAGGTATTTTCCTTTCCATGGTAGCAAGATCTTATCTATTTTGCAAACTTTCTATCAAAATGTATTGGAGAGAGATCATTTCTTTTGGGATATATATACCGTGTATGCCCACATCCCCGTCAGACCATTTTATTGGTAAACTACACAGTAATGTAAAAGTAGAATTTTTTAGTGATCAAATACATAACATAGTACACTAGTCCAGAGAGGTTAGAAAACGTATCTAAATCCTTTACGAGGCTGTGGAGGGATTATATTTGTGGTTTAAAAAGAAAACATGAATCATCAGCGTACAATGACACCTTTGCTTTTAAGCCATGGATTTCTAATCCCTTAATATTACTGTTGGATCTAATTTTAAAAGCTAACATTTTGATGGCAGTAATAAATAGAAATGTCGATAGTGGACAACCTTGTTTTACTCCTCTTGACAGTTTAAAACTTTCTGAGATGTAGCCATTATTTACTATTTTACACCTAGGGTTATTATACATAACTTTAACCCATTTTATAAGAGATTCTCCAAAATTGAAATATTCTAGTCATTTATAAATAGATTTCAGTCATACTTTATCAAAAGCCTTTTAAAAGTCAGCTATGAAAACCAGGCCTGGTTTCCCCGATATTTCATAGTATTCTATTGTTTCCAGTACTTGTCTTATATTATCTCCAATGTACCGTCTGATTAGGATGAATAATATCTGACAATACCTTTTTAATTCTATGTGCCAAGCATTTAGCTAGAATATTTTGCATCACAACACTGAAGTGTAAGAGGCCTCCAATTTTTTTTCATGGACTGGATCTTTATATATACACCACTTGGATCCTGTTTCAGTAATAATGAAATCAGACCTTCCTGTTGTGTGTCCGATAATCTACCATTTGGAGTGGTTTAAACATACTAATAATGGTCCTCTGAGAATATCAAAAAAGGGTTGGTATACCTCCACTGGTATGCTATCCAGCACTGGGGTTTTCCCAGACTTAAAGGCTTTAATTGCATCAAGAAGTTCCTCCTCTGTAATTTAGCCTTCAAATGAGTCTTTCTGTGCAGATGTTAATTTTACATTATTAATAGGAAACAAATCCATACAATTAGCTTCGGTTAATGGAGATGGAGGAGATTGAAACGAAAACATATTCTTAAAGTACTTTACTTCCTCTTTCAACATATTGTTCGGTGAGTCATGCGTGACTGCATCATTTGTAACAAGTTTCAATATATTGTTTTGGTAGCATTTCTATGTTGAAGATTGAGTAATAATTTGGTGCATTCTTCCTCATATTCCATCCAGTTCGCTTTATTCTTATAATATATTACACTGGATCTTTCTTGAATAAGTTCCTCCATTTCTTTTTTTTCCCCTCTAACTTATTCTGTGCCTCTATGGTACAGTTTTTATTGCTATCTAACTGTACTGTTAGTCCTTCAATTTCCTTTGTTAATATGGACTATTTTGATCTAAATTGCTTTTGTATTATAGATGAATACCGAATTGCATGGCCTCTAAAGGCACACTTAAAAGTGTCCCATACAATAAGGGGATCTGCTGTACCTGTGTTTTGTCAGAAAAAGTCAGTTATAAATTCTTCTATCCTAGTTATAAACAAGTTATCATCCAGTAGGCTTTGATTAAATTTCCAATATCCTCGCCCACGTGGAAATTCTGTAAGAGTAATATATATGCCAATTATGTGATGATCCGACCGCATTCTGTCCCCTTTCAACACTTTTTTTTACTTTTGGTGACAGCGAGAATGACATAAGAAAGTAATCAAGACGACTAGCTTGATTAAGCCTCCGCCATGTATATCTGACTAGGTCAAGGTATTTAAGCATACATATATCCACTAATTTCAATATTTCCATGACATTCATGATTTCCTTAAGTGCCTGAGGGTGATAGTTTGTAGTGTGATTTCCTTTACATTCCATAGAGGTATTTAAAACCATATTAAAATCTCCCACCATAATAATAGCCTAGTGTTGCTTGTAGAGTTGATCAATTCTTATATATATTTTTCAAAGAAGCTTGGTTATTTGGACCGTAT
The DNA here is from genome assembly GCF_901001165.1 of Salmo trutta. NCBI lineage: Eukaryota > Metazoa > Chordata > Actinopteri > Salmoniformes > Salmonidae > Salmo > Salmo trutta. The sequence continues at coordinate 21,504,793 of NC_042958.1, forward strand.
AGGTTAATAAGCCATATCTGTTTATTGTCCAATAACATATTTAAAATAATACGTCTACCTTGATGATCTGTTTGGACAATTTGCACATTTGGATCAAAATTACTGTTAACTAATATCACCACCCCTTTTGAATTTATTTGCCCATGGGAGTGTCAGTGTCTTATTACAATGCATGTAACTGTGCACAATAACCTGTCATCCATTGTAAATAAAATCATTGAAAAGTGGTCTTGTGATACATTTAGATGTACGCACAAGCAAAATCACAAGCACACATAGATGCACACGCACACACACACACAACCTGCACGAAGACGAGCTAAACAGCTACACTAAATATACAAACGTGTGTGTACACCTCTTCAAATTAGTGGATTTTGCTATTTCAGCCACACCCACTGCTGACAGGTGTAAAAAATCAAGCACACCGCCATGCAATCTCCATAGACAAACATTGGCAGTAGAATGGACTTAGTGACGTTCAACATGGCACCGTCATAGGATGCCACCTTTCCAACAAGTCAGTCTGTCAAATGTCTGCCCTGCTAGAGCTGCCCTGGTTAACTGTAAGTGCTGTTATTGTGAAGTAGAACGTCTAGGATTAACAACGGCTCAGCCAAAAAGTGGTAGGCCCCACAAGCTCACAGAACGAGACCGCCGAGTACTGAAGCGCTTAGCGTCTGTCCTCAATTGCAACACTCACTACCGAGTTCCAAACTGCCTCTGGAAGCAATGTCAGCGCAATAAACTATTCGTCGGGAGCTTCATGAAATGGGTTTCCATGGCCGAGCAGACGCACACAAGCCTAAGATCACCATGCGCAATGCCAAGTGTCGGCTGGATTGGTGTAAAGCTCACAGCCATTGTACTCTGGAGCAGTTGAAAAGCGAATTCTGAAGTAATGAATCGCGCTTCACCATCTGGCAGTCCGATGGACAAATCTGGGTTTGGCCGATGCCAGGGGAACACCACCTGCCCCAATGCATAGTACCAACTGTAAAGTTTGGTGGAGGATGAATAATGGTCTGGGGCGATTCTGTGTTTCCAACTTTGGGGAAGGCCCGTTCCTGTTTCAGCATGACAATGCCCCCGTGCACAAAGCAAGTTCCGTTCAGAAATGGTTTGTCAAGATTGGTGTGGAAGAACTTGACTTGCCTGAACAGAGCCCTGACCTCAACACGATCGAACACCTTTGGGATGAATTGGAACACAGACGGTGAGCCAGACCAAATCGCCCAACATCAGTGCCCGACCTCACGAATGCTCTTGTGGCTGAATGGAAGCAAGTCCCAAAAAGCATTGTTCCAACATTTAGTGGAAAGCCTTCCCAGAAGAGTGGAGGCTGTTATATCAGCAAAGGGGGGACCAACTCCATTTTAATGCCTATGATTTTGGAATGAGATGTTCGACGAGCAGGTGTCCACATACTTTTGGTCATGTTGTGTATATAGGATTCACATGAAAGAGTGTTTACACAGTTATACAACACTTGATTTGAGGATTTATAAATTGAACTCAGGGTGCAAATAGGAGAGCACAAAGTCATTATATTGAAATGTCACTCTCCGCTATTGAAGTCATTGTTTATGAAATCTCTTCTGAAGGATCACAATGGGGTTTTGTTGTGCTAGCGTGAACTTATGCTGGCTGATGCTCCTTGTGAAATGCAATGTCTGAACTCCTACCCCCTGCTACAACTCCAACCTCCCCTCATAGCACGCAACACTGACAGCACTTATTTTTCTCTTCAGTAAACATAATAACTCTGCATATGGAGACGGGAGGTGGCCCCCACAACCATCAAAGACATAGGGAAAAGAAATCATAAAAAGAGAGCGAGAGCTCTGCAATCCACTTGTGACATGAATTCCCTGTGTGTGTGCGAGAGAGTATGTGTCTTGGGGAGGTAGGGCACAGGGATCAGATGTATGGTTTTCCCTGCCGCGTCGACATCACCACACTTCATATGGGCTATTAGTCAAACGTCTCCGTCTCTCTCTCTCTCTCTCTCTCTCTCTCTCTCTCTCTCTCTCTCTCTCTCTCTCGATATATATATATTTTGCAGGACCTAACATACTATAGGAAATGCATGACATAGTACATAATTGTCTACAATTTTTGGGGACCTGTTTTGGCTCGTGAGCACTACTTTCATAACAACTGCCTGAAACTATACAGAAGCTCTGGAGCATCGCCTTAACGACAAAAACGTGTTGTTTTAATCTTCCTATGAAACGTTTACTGCTGCAGTGTCCCCACAACAAGCTCACTGTCTGACTGCAGAGTCCGACGTGTGTCCATAAACGTCAAATTTAGAAAGTTACGTTTAGGCATTCATTCCGAATACCGAAGTTAAGGGTCAAGGTTTGGGATAGGGTTAAACATTAACTTAAGGCATTCATTCTGAATGGTTAAGGTAAGGGTTAAGGTTTGGGATAGGGTTAAAACAATCCAAATAAAATGCCTGGGATTGAACAGTCAACCCTCGGAGCTGGAGCTCGCGGTTTACACCCATCCGCCATTTCCTTCAACAACGCCCTAGCAAAAACGCAAGTCTACTTGATGGTAATAGTTCTCACTGTTGCCTCGAGTGACCCATTTTGAAGTCATTTCCCAGTGTCCTGCTTAATTAACTGGATGGCGCACACATACACGCACACCCGTACACACGCACAAGCTACACAAGCACGCACTCCTGTAGTTGTTGCTTTGAGGTGAAATATTCCACACTGATAATGAAACCCAAAATTATGTTCAATTTCCATCTCAGTATGCATTGATACACATTGCACAGTATTGATATTGGAGAAACCTTTCGCAATGTCTTTGTGCTGGGAGCTAAGGCTGTGGGACCAGGCAGCTGATACTTGGTGGGTTTGAAGTGTTACCCCACACATCCTAATTACAGCTTTCACAAACAAGGAGAAATAATTGAGTAATGAGCCTGTGCTTTTGTGTGCTCTCCAACATAGTGAGAGTGCGTGTGCGTGTGTGTGTTTGTATGTGTGTTTGTATGTGTGGAGGCTCTCCAACAGAGTGTGTTGTCCCTTATTGCTCTTCCCCTCCCTTTAATTGAAGGGCTCTGTCGGCATGTTGGGGTTTGAAGATGCCAAGCCACAAATACCACACGTCCTTCTTTGATTAAGTGTTTTTGCCCATGTGTGTGTATACGAGAGAGAGAGTGTGTGTGTGTATGTATGTGTGTGTGTGTTGTGTTAGTGTGTGTGCATGTGCATGTGCAGGGGAATCTGTTGCACCTGGAGCTGCAGGGAGAGAGAATCGAGTATCTCTCATAGCTAATGCTTTTGCGACTCACAAGGTCAATTATCATACAAATCTGACTTCACGCTTTCTCTTTGAGAAGCCCTCTCCTCTCCTCAGCACACGTGAACATTTTGGCAACCATTACCACAACCCCCCTTCTCTTTCCCCTCCCACGCCTGTACTCTGCTCAGAGCTGGATCCAAGAAAGAATCTGTGAGGTTTTACACTTGATAAACTCATTTCAGTGGTGTCCAACATGGCAGCCGTTCACTTGTAAGCTTCAGTCCTTCAATCCCACCCCCGTTCAGTTGGACATGTAAATGCAAGAGGATAAGGAGTCCAGCCTCTGGTTATCCATAGTGTTCTGTTCATAGCCGGTGAAGCAAAAACTCCCTGTTAATAGAATTGACTCCCTGTTAACGGTTACAAGTACTAGCAAATCACTTTTAACATGAATACATTCATAAAAACAAATTAATTTAAGTAAATAACTCTGGTCATAGTGCACGAGGAGGAGGAAAGCATTGTGGAAAAAGCATGGACCTGAGTTCGGAAAGCAGCAATGTGACTGAGCGTTCTTTCTGTGCTCATGTTGGATTGAAGTCTGTAGCCCATTGGCTACTCTCCATGCACCCATGTGACACACACACACACACGCACACGCACACGCGACACCAACTCCACCATCACGTTTGCTGGCGACACCACGGTTGTAGGCCTGATTACCACCAATGATGAGTCAGCCTATGATGAGCTGGCATTGTGGTGCCAGGACAACAACCTCTCCCACAACGTCAGCAAAATAAAGGAGATGATCATTGACTTGGGCAATTCTAATGAAACGGATTGCGCTGAGACTCAGATGTTTTAATTTAGAGTAAATGTATGCCAAACAAAAACAATTGATTTCAACGTTTAACAAACCATACAACTCTATGCACAAGGACTACCTTTAACAATTTACACTGAACATTTTACAAAAACACATTTACGAGAAGAACTGTGCTGATGCAAAGTTTGGTAACAGAATTTCAAGATTAAGATTAAGATTAAAAGGTGTCTGCAGAAAGAATGAGGTGTCAGCTATTATGTGACACCTTGAGTTAGAAAAATATATATTTTAGTTATTGAACTACAGTACTACAGTAAGTGGATTTACACACAGTAACAGAATTTCGATAACAGAATTTCATCATGGGTCCCTGATATGTACTACACAGGAATGTATAATTATGGATATGAATGGCATTCTGTTCATGGTGATGTATCCTAAATAAGTACACAAAGGTAGAAATATGCAATATCCTCCTTTGCATATTTGGGAATTATTCAACACACTGGCTATTATTTTAATGAGCTCTGCCACCAAACAAGACCACATTTGGTTGGTCTGGACAGGACCAAATCTGAACCAATCATAGACATCTGTGTTTCACACTTTCGGAAATCAAAGTACAGCACAGTGGAGCTCAGTAGAGTACAGTAGAGTTCAGTACAGTAGAGTTCAGTAAAGTAGAGTACAGTAAAGTAGAGTATAGTTCAGTAAGGTACGGTAAATTACATTGTACTCAACTCCAGTGTGCTCTACTGTGTACTGTACTCTACAGTACAATACAGGACTCTAATGTACTGAACTATACTACCTAACTATACTAGACTTGTCCTTAAGGTACTATACTGTACAATACTCTATTGTGCTCTTCTGTACTGTAATGTGCTGTCCAAAATATCTTCAAGATACGTGGGTTTCTGGTAATGGAATTTCAAGGCACAAAGCAATGTTTCTTAAACTTACAGAAGGTGGAAAGCATATCCTAAACTAAATATAAGTGTTGATATTAGTTGGCAGGGGTCTTTACTTCCACATTATTGTGTTTTGATGCATTTCTAATACCTTTAATAACTTTTTCTGGTAGATGATTTCTAAGACCCCTTTTCCATCTGTTTGACAGGAAATCAAAGCCTTAGCTTATTATACATTTTTAGGATGGAAAATGGTTGAAACAATTATATACCTTAATTTAAAAAAATATATATATAGACTCTTCGCTTCCGTTTGACACCCAATTTGACATGCTCCTATGCAGTGGCGGACTGGGACAAGAATTTGGCCCTGGCATTTTATCCACACCAGCCCACATCACTGCACACGTCGCCAACTCACCATTTTGTTTGCCTCTTTGTTGTGCTGTCCATCTGTCTCAGCATCTTTTCTGCTGTCACTCTGTGCTTCTTCTTGTTCTCTGTCTGTCTGTCTGTCTGTCTGTCTGTCTGTCTGTCTGTCTGTCTGTCTGTCTGTCTGTCTGTCTGTCTGTCTGTCTGTCTGTCTGTCTGTCTGTCTGTCTGTCTGTCTGTCTGTCTGTCTGTCTGTCTGCTTAAGACTTATACGTTATAAAAGCCAAGATAACTAATTAGGATATATTGCAAATTAGTTCCTGTCATATGTGTTCCCCTGAATCAACACCTACCCTAAGTGTTAATTACTATTACAGGGCTCCCAACCTCATCCAAAGACTATTGCGCACACCACATATAATTTGGGATGTCAACGTTTCAAAGTTGGCCTTAGTGGGAGTTACCATAGAATTCTACAGGAGTGACTTACTGAGTAAAGTACTTGTCACCATTACATTTTGTTAAGGCTTATGCCGGGAAGCTTCTCCCGGTCTTTCTGTATTGGCTAAGGAAGGCCAAGTTTGATGTGTTGGTCCACCAGACTCTTTGCGCAATTGGGCAGAAGTGCCTGGGAAAGTGGTTGCAGGGCTCCAGGCTAACATTTTCCGCTAGTGTGTCACGGCTGTCGAAAGGAGCAGACCAAAGTGCAGCGTGGTTGTAGTTCCACATTTTCACTTAATCCGTGAAACTTTGCAATACATAAATAACTGAATTGACAAAACAACAAACCGTCTTCATAAGATGACACTCCTAGGACATTATGTTATACAATACATGCATGTTTTGTTCAATCAAGTTCATATTTATATCCAAAAACAGCTTTTTACATTAGCATGTGACGTTCAGAACTAGCATACCCACCGAAAACTTCCGGTGAATTTACTAAATTACTCACGATAAACGTTCACAAAAAACATAACAATTTAAGAATTATAGATACAGAACTCCTTTATGCAATCGTGGTGTCCGATTTTTAAAATAGCTTTTCGGTGAAAGCACATTTTGCAATATTCTGAGTAGATAGCCCGGCCATCATGGCTAGCTATTTTGACACCCACCAAGTTTGGCACTCACCAAACTCAGATTTACTATAAGAAAAATTGGATTACCTTTGCTGTTCTTCGTCAGAATGCACTCCCAGGACTTCTACTTCAACACCCAATGTTTTGGTTCCAAATAATCCATAGTTATATCCAAATAGCTGCGTTTGTTCGTGCGTTCAAGACACTATCCGAAGGGTGACGCGCCGGCGCATATCGTGACAAAAAATTGCAAAATATTCCTTTACTGTACTTCGTTTTCGTTCAAACACTGAAAATGTCAAATGGACTCTTCACATGCACGCGCGCCCCCGTGTCATTGTTCTCAGATCGACCACTTTCCAAATGCCCTACTGTTTTTCGCCCAGGGACTGCAGAGTCATCATTCCCCGTTCTGGCGCCTTCTGAGAGCCTATGGGAGCCTTAGAAAATGTCACGTTACAGCAGAGATCCTCTATTTTCCATAAAGAGGCTATAGAAGGACAAGAAATGGTCAGAGGGCACTTCCTGTATGGAATCTTCTCAGGTTTTGGCCTGCCATATGAGTTCTGTTATACTCACAGACACCATTCAAACAGTTTTAGAAACTTTAGGGTGTTTTCTATCTACATCTACTAATTATATGCATATTCTTGTTTCTGGGCAGGAGTAATAACCAGATTAAATCAGGTATGTTTTTTATCCGGCCGTGAAAATACTGCCCCCTATCCTAAACAGGTTAAGGGATAGAATTATTTCCTTATGGAGTTAAGCGTTGTACTTCTAATTTGATTTGTTTATTTGATTTAACAGTGTAGTATTTTTGGATGCAGTGATCACGAGTCATGTGTCCAAAGGAAGAATTACCAGTCCCCTGGGACCCTTTGGTAAATATGCAAATAGATTTTGTTCACATGCCAGCTTATAAAAGGAAGAAATACATGTTGGTATTGGTTAACTGTTACTCCAAATGGATCAAAGTTTTCCCCACCTTGAGTGATGTGTATTGCTGTTTTCTTTGTTTTTTTGTCCTGCTTCAATAACAAATCTCACCAGATTGGGTCTGCTGGATGGTTAGGATATCTCCCTAGGGATTAGCCCTCTAACTCCCTGACCTGTAACCTTCAACCCTGAGTTTTGTGTGTTTGCCACCCTGCCAAGAGTGTGCAAAGGGTGGCTATTTGAAGAATCTCAAATATTGTCATGCTGGCATGAAGCGATTTGGGAGACAGATGCAGGAATGCGTAATAAGGTTTTTTATTCAGCCCAAATGATGACGTGTAAAGGCAAGGGGATGAAGAACAAACACGTAACAAAACTCAGGGTTGAAACCCAAACAAAATAGCTAGGAGTACCTCATAACACAAGCGCACAATGATTAACACATGGGACGAGACCAGTAATCATCTGCGCAATCCACATTGACACGAAAGCCAAAACGCACAGGTACTCACACGTAACAAACGATAGCACCATGGTGAACAAAGGGCACATGTATACAATTAGTGGGAATAGGGGACAGGTGTGTGTAATGAAAGTTCCATAGGGATCAGTGAAATATATTTTGATTTGTTTAACACTTTTTGGTTACTACATTAATCCATATGTGTTTCATAGTTTTGATGCCTTCAGTATTCTACAATGTAGAAAATAGTAAAAATAAAAACCTTTGAAAGAGTGTGTTCTAAAACTTTCGAAGGTCTTCAATTAGTCATAGAACTAACGTGAAACACTAAGGTCTGTCATTCTATATTTGGGTTGGATAATTTATCAATAGTTATAATTATGATTTGGCAAGTCGAGGCATCAAAAGACTGAGCTATGCCCCTAAAATGTGAGGAGAGCCACTAGATTGTAGCTATGGCTAACCTTACCCCAATCTCATTCTTATCAAGGTTGGTGTGAAACTGTATTAACTGTTGTGTTCTCTCTCTCTTCCCTGTGAAAGTCAATATGCATGTGCACTAGACCAAAATCGGGAGATCTTTAGAGACGTAGAGAATTGGCAATGCTAAAAGAATTGCGTAAATTGGCTCTGCAAAACAGAGGCTCTTGACTATCCTTTGGCAGGTCAAGGGAGCACTTATGCAATCATTGGCGATGAATGTTGTACTTTTGTCCCAGATCACTATTCTAATATGACTGATCTCGCCGAATACATTGCCACTGCTGCTAAGAATTCCCCACAACCAGGGTGGACGCCTGCAACTTCGTTGAAATCCTTGTTTGGAAGTTGGGGTTCCCAAATTGCCAAATGGGTGGCAGCGTGTGTTTTTTTCTAAGTTTGTCTAAATTGTTATTTAACGTGCTGTGTATGTGTGTATTTTTTATAAATTCACTCACGTTAAAAGAAGTATAACCTTTATTGTGATGATAGTATTACCAGACTAAATGAATTGTACAATCCAGAATGAAGGGCTTGAAATGAAGTGTCTGGTTTTGTGTTGATTTCCCTTACTTCAATAGAACTATTATATATAAGAAACAATACTTTTTTAAAAAACTAAATTTTTAAACTTTATTTAAATAGACAAGTCAGTTTTAAGAACAAATTCTTATTTACAATGACGGCCTAACCCGGACAAACCTTAACGACGCTGGGCCACCCTATGGGCCTCGCAATCATGACCGGTTGTGATACAGCCTGGAATCGAACCAGGGTCTGTAGTGATGCGTCTAGCACTGAGACGAAGTGCCTTAGACAGCTGCGCCAACTTGGGAGCCCATCTTAAAATGTAATTCTTATTATCACACAAGCGATAAAAGGATGGAACATAAAGGAAATCGTACTTTGTGCATCCTGACTTTGGTGTCATAAACAATCCTTGGTTCCTGCCTGTGCCTGGTAAAGATATCAGGGGGGGCCGTCATGACCTCCTCCTTTAGACTATTTGGCAGAAAGCCCAGAATATGTTTAAGTTAAGATAGGAGACCATGCCAGAACATTACGGTACCAACCCTGTGAACTATGCCTCAAATCTCTTGCCACTTTAATAAACTAATAAATGGATTTAATAAAGGTATCACTAGACACTTTAAATAACTGCACTTTAATAATGTCTACATATCCTACATTACTCATCTCATGTAAACTCAGCAAAAAAAGAAACGCCCTCTCACTGTCAACTGTGTTTACTGAGACAACTGTGTCAACTGTTGACAACTGTGTCAACTGAGACATAAACTGAACAAGTTCCACAGACATGTGACTAACAGAAATGGAATAATGTATCCCTGAACAAAGGGGGGTCAAAATCAAAAGTCAGTATCTGGTGTGGCCACCAGCTGCATTAAGTACTGCAGTGTATTTCCTCCTCATGGACTGCACCAGATTTGCCAGTTCATGCTGTGAGATGTTACCCCACTCTTCCACCAAGGCACCTGCAAGTTCCCGGACATTTCTGGGGGGAATGGCCCTAGCCCTCACCCTGCGATCCAACAGGTGCCAGATGTGCTCAATGGGATTGAGATCCGGGATCTTCGCTGGCCATGGCAGAACACTGACATTCCTGTCTTGCAGGAAATCACGCACAGAATGAGCAGTATGGCTGGTGGCATTGTCATGCTGGAAGGTCATTTCAGGATGAGCCTGCAGGAAGGGTACCACATGAGGGAGGAGGATGTCTTGCCTGTAACACAGTGTTGAGATTGCCTGCAATGACAACAAGCTCAGTCCGATGACACTGTGACACACCGCCCCAGACCATGACGGTGAGACAAAACAGCGACTCGTCAGTGAAGAGCACTTTTTGCCAGTTCTGTCTGGCCCAGCGACAGTGGGTTTGTGCCCATAGGTGACGTTGTTGCCGGTGATGTCTGGTGAGGACCTGCCTTACAACAGGCCTACAAGCCCTCATTCCAGCCTCTCTCAGCCTATTGCGGACAGTCTGAGCACTGATGGAGGGATTGTGCGTTCCTGGTGTAACTCGGGCAGTTGTTGTTGCCATCCCGTACCTGTCCCTCAGGCATCTCACAGTACGGACATTGCAATTTATTGCCCTGGTCACATCTGCAGTCCTCATGCCTCCTTGCAGCATGCCTAAGGCACGTTCACACAGATGAGCAGGGACCCTGGGCATCTTTCTTTTGGTGTTTTTCAGAGTCAGTAGAAAGGCCTCTTATCCCTTTACATTTGTGTGTGTATAAAGTAGTTGTGAATTTGTTAGATTACTTGTTAGATATTGCTGCACTGTCGGAACTAGAAGCACAAGCATTTCGCTACACTCGCATTACCATCTGCTAACCATGTGTATGTGACCAATACAATTTGATTTGATTTCAATTCATTTCAAATGTAACGTGTCTGTAACCAGTATATAACGGAACTAAACGGGACTGCCCCGGTAGAGCTCCTGGTCGACATGTGTACTCAATTATGTATTGAATTGGTTGGCACCTCTCTAGCATGCTGATAATAAACAATGATTCATTTAAGATTGACTTTGAGTGTGCCTATGTAAGTATTTCTTTAACAACAGGTTAACTTTCAAGGCCACAGGGCCAAACAGATTACCAGGACGCATACTCAGAGCATGCGCTGACCAGCTGGCAAGTGATATGTTCAACCTCTCCCTGACCCAGTCTGTAATACCTACATGTTTCAAGCAGACCACCATAGTCCTTGTGCCCAAGAACGCCAAGGTAACCTGTCTAGCCTTCCCTGTAGCTCAGTTGGTAGAGTATGGTGTTTGCAATGCCAGGGTTGTGGGTTTGATTCCCACGGGGGGCCAGCACAGAAAAAATTTAAATAAAAAAAAATTATGAAATGTATGCATTCACCACTGTAAGTCACTATGGATAAGAGCGTCTGCTAAATTACTAAAATGTAAAAATGTACATGACTATCATCCCGTAGCACTCACATCTGTAGCCATGAAGTGCATTGAAAATACTGTGAACCATCAGATCCTCCTCTCCACCCTCTCCGAGTTGGGCATCTCCGGCGCGGCCCACGCTTGGATTGCGTCCTACCTGACAGGTTGCTCCTACCAGGTGGTGTGGCGAGAATCTGTCTCCGCACCATGCGCTCTCCCCACTGGTGTCCCCCAGGGCTCTGTTCTAGGCCCTCTGCTATTCTCGCTATACACCAAGTCACTTGGCTCTGTCATATCCTCACATGGTCTCTCCTATCATTCCTATGCAGACGACACACAATTCATCTTCTCCTTTCCCCCTTCTGATAACCAGGCGGCGAATTGCATCTCTGCATGTCTGGCAGACATATCAGTGTGGATGACGGATCACCACCTCAAGCTGAACCTCGGCAAGACGGAGCTGCTCTTCCTCCCGGGGAAGGACTGCCCCTTCCATGATCTCGCCATCACGGTTGACAACTCCCTTGTGTCCTCCTCCCAGAGTGCTAAGAACCTTGGCGTGATCCTGGACAACACCCTGTCGTTCTCCACTAACATCAAGGCGGTGACCCGATCCTGTAGGTTCATGCTCTACAAAATTCGCAGAGTACGACCCTGCCTCACACAGGAAGCGACGCAGGTCCTAATCCAGGCACTTGTCAACTCCCGTCTGGATTACTGCAACTCGCTGTTGGCTGGGCTCCCTGCCTGTGCCATTAAACCCCTACAACTCATCCAGAACGCCGCAGCCCATCTGGTGTTCAACCTTCCCAAGTTCTCTCACGTCACCCCGCTCCTCCGCTCTCTCCACTGGCTTCCAGTTGAAGCTCGCATCCGCTACAAGACCATGGTGCTTGCCTACGGAGCTGTGAGGGGAACGGCACCTCCATACCTTCAGGCTCTGATCAGGCCCTACACCCAAACCAGGGCACTGCGTTCATCCACCTCTGGCCTGCTGGCCCCCCTACCTCTGAGGAAGCATGGTTCCCGCTCAGCCCAGTCCAAACTGTTCGCTGCTCTGGCACCCCAATGGTGGAACAAGCTCCCTCACGACGCCAGGATAGCGGAGTCAATCACCACCTTCCGGAGACACCTGAAACCCCACCTCTTTAAGGAATACCTGGGATAGGATAAAGTAATCCTTCTATCCCCCCCCCCTTAAAAGATTTAGATGCACTATTGTAAAGTGGTTGTTCCACTGGATATCATAAGGTGAATGCACCAATTTGTAAGTCGCTTTGGATAAGAGCGTCTGCTAAATGACTTAAATGTAAATGTAAATGAAAAGCTGGTCATGGCTCACATCAAAGTCATCATCCTGGACCCACTTCTGTTTGCAAAATGCCCCAACAGATGACGCAATCTCTATTGCACTCCACACTGCCTTTTCCCACCTGGACAAAACACTTACGTGAGAATACTGTTCATTGACCACAGCTCAGTGTTCAACACAATTGTGACCTCCAAGCTCATCACTAAGTTAAGGACCCTGGGATTAAACACCTCTGCAACTGGATCCTGGACTTCCTGACGACTGCCCCCAGGTGGTGAGGGTAGGCAACAACACATACACCATGCTGTCCCTCAACACGCGGGCTCCTCAAGGGTGCATGCTTAGTCCCCTCCTGTATTCCCTGTTCACCCACGGCTGTGTGGCCACGCACGACTCCAACACCATTATTAAGTTTGCAGACGACACGACGGTGGTAGGCCTGATCAACGACGATGATGAGACAGCCTATAGGGAGGAGGTCAGAGACCTGGCAGTGTGATGCCAGGACAACAACATCTCCCTCAATGTCAACAAGACAAAGGAGCTGATCATGGACTACAGGAAACGGAGGTGCGAGCACACCCCCATCCTCATCGGCAGGGTTGTTGTGGAACAGGTTGAGAGCTTCAAGTTCCTCTGTGTCCACATCACTAAGGAACTATCATGGTCCTCACACATCAACACAGTCATGAAGAGGGCACAAGAATGACTCTTTCCCTTCAGGAGGCTGAAAAGATTTGGCATGGGCCCTCAGATCCTCAAAAAGCTTTACAGCTGCACCATTGAGAGCATTTTGACTGGCTGCATCACCAGTTGGTATGGCAACTGTTTGGCATCCAGCCGGAAGGCACTACAGAGGGTAGTGCGTATGGCCCAGGACATCACTAGGGCTGAGCTCCCTGCCATCCAGGACCTCTATACCAGGTGGTGTCAAAGGAAGGCACAAAAAACTGTCAAAGACTCCAGCCACCGAAGTCATAGACTGTTCTCTCTGCTACCACCCGGCAAGCGGGACACATCCACCAAGTCTGGAATCAACAGGACCCTGAACAGCTTCTACCCCCAAACTATGACTGCTAAATAGTTTGTTAAAAAATAGTTAACCAATAGCTACCCAGAATATCTGCATTTACCTTTTTTGCACAAATCTCTTTTGACTCATCACATACGCTGCTGTTACTGTTTATTATCTATCCTGTTGCCTATTCACTTTATCCTTACCTATACGTACATATCTACAGTGGCAAGGAAAAGTATGTGAACCTTTTGGAATTACCTGGATTTCTGCATAAATTGGTCATCAAATTTGATCTGATCTTCATCTAAGTCACAACAATAGACAAACATATTGTGCATAAATTAATAACACACAAATTATTGTATTTTTCTTGTCTATATTGAATACATAATTTAAACATTCACAGTGTAGGTTGAAAAAAGTATGTGAACCCCTCGACTAATGACTTCTCCAAAAGCTAATTGGAGTCAGCAGTCAGCTAACCTGAAGTCCAATCAATGAGACAAGATTGGAGATGTTGGTTAGAGCTGCCTTTTCCTATTCACAAAAGGATTGCCTAATGTGAACCATGCATCAAACAAAAGAGATCGCAGAAGACCTAAGATTAAGAATTGTTGACTTGCATAAAACTGGAAAGAGTTACAAAAGTATCTCTAAAAGTCTATAAATGGAGAAAGTTCAGCACTGTTGCTACTCTCCCTAGGAGTGGCCGTCCTGCAAAGATGACTGCAAGAGCACAGCGCAGAATGCTCAATGAGGTTAAGAAGAATCCTAGAGTGTCAGCTAAAGACTTACAGAAATCTCTGGAACATGATAACATCTCGGTTGATGAGTCTACAATACGTAAAACACTAAACAAAAATGGTGTTCATGGGAGGACACCACGGAAGAAGCCACTGCTGTCCCTAAAAAATATTGCTACACGACTGAAGTTTGCAAAAGTGCACCTGGATGTTCCACAGCGCTAATGGCAAAATATTCTGTGGACAGATGAACTACAGTTGAGTTGTTTGGAAGGAACACTCAACACTATGTGTGGAGAAAAAAAGACAAGCACACCAACATCAAAACCTCTTCCCAACTGTAAAGTATGGTGGAGGAAGCATCATGGTTTGGGGCTGCTTTGCTGCCTCAGGGCCTGGACAGCTTGCTATCATTGACAGAAAAATGAATGAATTAACCTGTTGTGGTATAGGGGGCAGTATTTTCACGGCCGGATAAAAAAACTTGCCCGATTTAATCTGGTTACTACTCCTAGAATATGCATATAATTAGTAGATTCGGATAGAAAACACTCTAAAGTTTCTAAAACTGTTTGAATGTTGTCTGTGAGTATAACAGAACTCATATGGCAGGCCAAAACCTGAGAAGATTCCATAAAGGAAGTGCCCTGTCTGACAATTTGTTGTCCTTCTGTTGCATCTCTATCAAAAATACAGCATCTGTGCTGTAACGTGACACTTTCTAAGGCTTCCATTGACTCTCTAAAGCTGCCAGAAAGTGGAATGGGGTGTCTGCTGTCTCTGGGCAAAGTACAACAGCTCTGTTTGTGAGTGGTCAGCCTTGGGACAGTGAGACTGAGATGCGCGTTCACGAGACTTCTCCATGTTTTTCTTTCTCTCTCTGAATGAATACAACGTTGCCCGGTTGGAATATTATCGCTATTTTACGAGAAAAATAGCATAAAAATGTATTTTAAACAGCATTTGACATGTTTCTAAGTACGGTAATGGAATATTTTGCATTTTATTGTCACGAAATGCGCTCGCGTGTTACCCTTCGGATAGTGACCTGAACGCACGAACAAAACGGAGGTATTTGGATATAACTATGGATTATTTGGAACCAAAACAACATTTGTTGTTGAAGTAGAAGTCCTGGGAGTGCATTCTGACGAAGAACAGCAAAGGTAATCCAATTTTTCTAATAGTAATTCTGAGTTTAGGTTGTCCCAAACTTGGTGGGTGTCCTAGGAGTGTCATCTGATGAAGATCATCAAAGGTTAGTGCTGCATTTAGCTGTGTTTTGGGTATTTGTGATGCATGCTAGTTGCGTGGAAATGGCTGTGTGTTTTTTTGTGTCTATGTACTCTCCTAACATAATCTAATGTTTTGCTTTCGCTGTAAAGCCTTTTGGAAATCGGACAACGTGGTTCGATTCAGGAGAAGTGTATCTTTAAAATTGTGTGAAATAGTCCTATGTTTGAGAACTTTGAATTATGACATTTTGTGGTTTTAAATTTGGCGCTCTGACTTGTTACTGGCTATTGAATAGTGTGGGATGATTTCGTCCCACCTCCCCTAGAGAGGTTAACCTCTTATGGCTAGGGGGCAGTATTTTCACGGCTGGATAAAAAACGTACCCGATTTAATCTGATTATTAGTCCTGCCCAGAAACTAGAATATGCATATAATTATTAGCTTTGGATAGAAAACACTCCAAAGTTTCTAAAACTGTTTGAATGGTGTCTGTGAGTATAGCAGAACTCATTTGGCAGGCCAAAACGTGAGAAGATTCTGAACAAGAAGTACCCTGTCTGACCATTTCTTGCCCTTCTTTGTCATCTCTATTCATTACAAAGGATCTCTGCTGTTACGTGACACTTCCTACGGCTCCAATGGGCTCTCAGAGCCCAGGAAAAACCTGAATGACGTAATTCAAAGCCCTGGCTGAAACACACGAGCGCTTTTGCTAAGTGGTCTATCAGCAGACAAAAGGCTTAGGCGCGTGCACTGGCCGCCCCCGCCTTTCTGTTTTTCCCTCTTTTTACCGAAACGTAGATTCCCAGTCGGAATATTATCGCTTTGTTACGAGATAAATTGCATAAAAATTGATTTTAAACAGCGGTTGACATGCTTCGAAGTACGGTAATGGAATATTTAGACATTTTTTGTCACGAAATACGCGCGACCCTGATTTACCATTGGGATAGTGTCTTGAACGCACGAACAAAACGCCGCTGTTTGGATATAACGATGGATTACTTGGGACCAAACCAACATTTGTTATTGAAGTAGAAGTCCTGGGAGTGCATTCTGACAAAGAACAGGAAAGGTAAGACCATTTTTCTTATAGTAAATCTGATTTTGGTGAAGGCTAAACTTGCCGGGTGTCTAAATAGCTAGCCCGTGATGGCTGGGCTATGTACTTAGAATATTGCAAAACGTGCTTCATCCGAAAAGTTATTTTAAAATCGGACATATCGAGTGCATAGAGGAGTTCTGTATCTATAATTCTTAAAATAATTGTTATGTTTTTTGTGAACGTTTATCGTGAGTAATTTAGTAAATTGTTAGTAAATTCCCCGGGAAGTTTGCTGGGGGTATGCTAGTTCTGAACGTCACATGCTAATGTAAAAAGCTGTTTTTTGATATAAATATGAACTTGATTGAACAAAACATGCATGTATTGTATAACATAATGTCCTAGGTGTGTCATCTGATGAAGATCATCAAAGGTTAGTGCTGCATTTAGCTGTCTTCTGGGTTTTTGTGACATTGTATGCTAGCTTGAAAAATGGGTGTCTGATTATTTCTGGCTGGGTTCTCTGCTGACATAATCTAATGTTTTGCTTTCGCTGTAAAGCCTTTTTGAAATCGGACAGTGTGGTTAGATTAACGAGAGTCTTGTCTTTAAAATGGTGTAAAATAGTCATATGTTTGAAAAATGGACGTTTTCGGATTTTAGAGGAATTTGTATTTCGCGCCACGCCCATCATTGGATATTGGAGCAGATGTAAGAGGTTAATAAATTATCAAGACATTTTGCAGGAGAATGTTAGGCTACAATCTGTTAGAATCTCTCCACCAATTGAAGCTCAACAGAAGTCGGGTGATGCAACAGGACAACGACCCAAAAGTAAATCAACAACAGAATGGCTTCAACAGAAGAAAATACGCCTTCTGGAGTGGCCCAGTCAGAGTCCTGACCTCAACCCGATTGAGATGCTGTGGCATGACCTCAAGAGCGCAGTTCACACCACACATCCCAAGAATATTGCTGAACTGAAACAGTTTTGTAAAGAGGAATGGTCCAAAATTCCCCCTGACCGTTGTGCAGGTCTGATCGGCAACTACAGAAAACATTTGGTTGAGGTTATTGCTGCCTGTCAGAACCACTCTAAATAGCAGGAGGGTGAAGTCAGGCGCGGGAGACCGAGGTACGTGAAACACACGTTTAATGAGTAGGTCCACAATAGCCAAAACAAGGCAGGGTAACAAAACTCCAAAACAACAGGAACAATGAATCCTGGAAAGAGTCTGGACGCAGCCCAGCAACCCTAATGTCCAAAATGATAGTGGCAGAGGAAAACACAAATCCCCAACCTACTAAAAGGACGACACGAAAATAATGGAGGGTCAACCAGTTATTAAATCCAAGGGTTCACAAACTTTTTCCACCCTGCACTGTGAATATTTGCACGGTGTGTTCAATAAAGACATGAAAACGTATAATTGTTTATGTTTTATATGTTTAACCTCTCTGAGCCAGTGTAATCCCGTGGCGCGATATTCAAATACCTTAGAAATGCTATTACTTCAATTTCTCAAACATATGACTATTTTACACCATTTTAAAGACAAGACTCTCGTTAATCTAACCACACTGTCCGATTTCAAAAAGGCTTTACAACGAAAGCAAAACATTAGATTATGTCAGCAGAGTACCCAGCCAGAAATAATCAGACACCCATTTTTCAAGCTAGCATATAATGTCACATAAACCCAAACCACAGCTAAATGCAGCACTAACCTTTGATGATCTTCATCAGATGACAATCCTAGGACATTATGTTATACAATACATGCATGTTTTGTTCAATCAAGTTCATATTTATATCAAAAACCAGCTTTTTACATTAGCATGTGACTAGCATGTGACTAGCATTCCCACCGAACACTTCCGGTGAATTTACTAAATTACTCACGATAAACGTTCACAAAAAACATAACAATTTAAGAATTATAGATACAGAACTCCTTTATGCACTCGCTATGTCCGATTTTAAAATAGCTTTTCGGTGAAAGCACATTTTGCAATATTCTGAGTAGATAGCCCGGCCATCACAGGCTAGCTATTTTGACACCCACCAAGTGTGGTACTCACCGAACTCCGATTTACTATTAGAAAAGTTTGATTACCTTTGCTGTTCTTCGTCAGAATGCACTCCCAGGACCTCTACTTCAATAACAAATGTTGGTTTGGTTCAAAATAATCCATAGTTATATCCAAATAGCGGCGTTTTGTTCGTGCGTTCAAGACACTATCCGAAGGGTAAAGAAGGGTCACGCGCCCGACGCGTTTCGTGACAAAAAAAATAAAAATATTCCATTACCGTACTTCGAAGCATGTCAAACGCTGTTTAAAATCAATTTTTATGCTATTTTTCTCGTAAAAAAAGTGATAATATTCCGACCGGGAGTCGTTGTTTTCGTTCAAAGAGAGAGAAAGTAAACATGGTGTCGGCTCGTGCACGCGCCTCCAGTCTCATTGTCCTCAGATCGACCACTTACAAAATGCGCTAATGTTTTTCAGCCAGGGCCTGCAAAGCCACCATTCATCGTTCTGGCGCCTTCTGAGAGCCTATGGGAGCGTTAGAAAATGTCACGTCATGCCAGAGATCGCCTGTTTTGGTTAGAGATGATCAAGAAGGCCAAGAAAAAGTCAGAGAGAGCGCTTCCTGTTTGGAATCTTCTCAGGTTTTGGCCTGCCAAATGAGTTCTGTTATACTCACAGACACCATTCAAACAGTTTTAGAAACTTTAGGGTGTTTTCTATCCAAATCAATTACATGCATATTCTAGTTACTGGGCAGGAGTGGTAACCAGATTAAATCAGGTACGTTTTTTATCCGGCCGTGCAAATACTGCCCCCTATCCCCAACAGGTTTTAAGCAGACTGTGTTTGTCTATTGTTGTGAACTAGATGAAGATCAAATTGTATGACCAATTTATGCAGAAATCCAGGTTTTTCCAAAGGGTTCACATACTTTTTCTTGCCACTGAACCTCAATTACCTTGTACCCCTGCACATCGACTCTGTACTTGTACCCTGTGTATATAGCAAAGTTATCATTACTCATTGTGTACTTATTCGTTGAGTTATTATATATATATATATATATATATATATATATATATATATATATATATATACACTGCTCAAAAAAATAAAGGGAACACTTAAACAACACAATGTAACTCCAAGTCAATCACACTTCTGTGAAATCAAACTGTCCACTTAGTAAGCAACACTGATTGACAATAAATTTCACATGTTGTTGTGCAAATGGAATAGAAAACAGGTGGAAATTATAGGCAATTAGCAAGACACCCCCAATAAAGGAGTGGTTCTGCAGGTGGGGACCACAGACCACTTCTCAGTTCCTATGCTTTCTGGCTGATGTTTTGGTCACTTTTGAATGCTGGCGGTGCTTTCACTCTAGTGGTAGCATGAGACGTCTACAACCCACACAAGTGGCTCAGGTAGTGCAGCTCATCCAGGATGGCACATCAATGCGAGCTGTGGCAAGAAGGTTTGCTGTGTCTGTCAGCGTAGTGTCCAGAGCATGGAGGCGCTACCAGGAGACAGGCCAATACATCAGGAGACGTGGAGGAGGCCGTAGGAGGGCAACAATCCAGCAGCAGGACCGCTACCTCCGCCTTTGTGCAAGGAGGAACAGGAGAAGCACTGCCCGAGTCCTGCAAATGACCTCCAGCAGGCCACAAATGTGCATGTGTCTGCTCAAACGGTCAGAAACAGACTCCATGAGGGTGGTATGAGGGCCCGACGTCCACAGGTGGGGGTTGTGCTTACAGCCCAACACCGTTCAGGACGTTTGGCATTTGCCAGAGAACACCAAGATTGGCAAATTCGCCACTGGCGCCCTGTGCTCTTCACAGATGAAAGCAGGTTCACACTGAGGATGTGACAGACGTGTGTGAGTTTCTGGAGACGCCGTGGAGAACGTTCTGCTGCCTGCAACATCCTCCAGCATGACCGGTTTGGCGGTGGGTCAGTCATGGTGTGGGGTGGCATTTCTTTGGGGGGCCGCACAGCCCTCCATGTGCTCGCCATGGAGGACTGCCATTAGGTACCGAGATGAGATCCTCAGACCCCTTGTGAGACCATATGCTGGTGCGGTTGGCCCTGGGTTCCTCCTAATGCAAGACAATGCTAGACCTCATGTGGCTGGAGTGTGTCAGCAGTTCCTGCAAGAGGAAAGCATTGATGCTATGGACTGGCCCACCCGTTCCCCAGACCTGAATCCAATTGAGCACATCTGGGACATCATGTCTCGCTCCATCCACCAACGCCACGTTGCACCACAGACTGTCCAGGAGTTGGCGGATGCTTTAGTCCAGGTCTGGGAGGAGATCCCTCAGGAGACCATCTGCCACCTCATCAGGAGCATGCCCAGGCATTGTAGGGAGGTCATACAGGCACTTGGAAGCCACACACACTACTGAGCCTCATTTTGACTTGTTTTAAGGACATTACATCAAAGTTGGATCAGCCTGTAGTGTGGTTTTCCACTTTAATTTTGAGTGTGACTCCAAATCCAGATCTCCATGGGTTGATAAATTGGATTTCCATTGATTATTTTTGTGTGATTTTGTTGTCAGCACATTCAACTATGTAAAGAAAAAAGTATTTAATAAGATTATTTATTTCATTCAGATCTAGGATGTGTTGTTTAAGTGTTCCCTTTATTTTTTTGAGCAGTATGTATATATATATATATATATATATATATATATATATATATATATATATATATATATATATATATATATATATATATACTTTTTTTTTATATATATATATTTTTTTATTACTATTTCTCTTTTTTTATTGTTTGGAAGGGCTCGTAAGTGAGCATTTCACTGTTAGTCTACACCTGTTGTTTACCAAGCATGTGACAAAGAACATTTGATTTGATTTGACTCATGTGGTTCTGTCTGTCCCTATAGCCTATCTCCCCATCACTGGCCCACTGTATGGCAGCCACAGGAGCCTGGGTGTTTGTGCGTAGGCACATCAACGTGTTCCCACCCCAGTCTCCGTGTCAGCCAGTGATGCGATTTTAATTGTCGCACTTTTAAAGGTCAAATTTGCAACACCCACTCGCTGCTTGCATCATGTGATCTCCATTGAGTGGCAATTACTGATGCTTGGTTGCACTCTGCGGGCTACAGTTTCCCTTCTCTGCGACCTCACCATCCATGCCATCCATAACCCCAAACTGGCCCTCCTATCACAGCGTTGATTGGACTCAGATGAGGTGGTGTATTATTAAAACAAATTGGGTTTCTTTGCACAGGAGTCATATCTGTTATTAAAACTGTGCTCTCATCCCTTAGCCAATGGTGCATGGTGCATGGCCTGCCCAGGAATTATACCGCCCGTGCTGTGCAAGGAAGATAAATATTATTCAGCGCTTGCCTTTAACAAATGATGTCTTCATAATGATGGATGGCCACATTAGAGTGTGTACATTACTGATCTATGGGAGATAGGGTAGTCATTCACACTATTGATTAGGTCATGGCATAGTCCACAGAGAAACATATGTCCATCCGAGTGTGTCTTACTGAGTGAGAGGGATAGAGAGGGGAATATGTGTGCATGCGTGTGTGTGTGTGTGTGTGTGTGTGTGTGTGTGTGTGTGTGTGTGTGTGTGTGTGTGTGTGTGTGTGTGTGTGTGTGTGTGTGTGTGTGTGTGTGTGTGTGTGTGTGTGTGTGTTTGTGTATGTGTGTTTGTGTGTGTGAAGGGGGGGATGGGGCTTATCCTCTTTCTACAGTTGAGAGAAAGATTTTTGCAAATGCATTTTTCTTCTCACATGTAGTAATGACTGTAGAATAAATCAAAATGTTCATATTTATAAAAAAGTTATCAAAAGAGCCTCCGTTGCTTTTAGTGTGAACTGTTGGTATAAATATGCATTACCTGATGTTAAGTGTGTAAAACAATTTCAGTTGCAAATTGATGGCACTGCTATTCCGTACATTAGAAAATATGCAATCCACATTTTGAACTAAGTGTCTCTTAAAAAGTCTAGAATTTGTCACCTTAAAGGTCCAATGCAGCAATTTTATCTCAATATATAAACATTTCTGGGTAACAGTTAAGTACTTTACTGTGATTGTTTTCAATTAAAGTGGTCAAAAAGAAACCAAAATTGCTTCTTTACAAAGAGCAATTTCTCGAACAAGAATCTTTCTAGGTCTTAGTGGGGAGGGGAAAACTAGAGGTTTGGAACTCTCTTTCTTATTCGTCTATTAACTAACTTACCGCCTGGTGATGTCACCAGGCAGGCCAAAAATCCATCCCACCAAAACAGACTGAAATTTCTGGCGGTCTTTTGAGATACAGTCTCACACTAAAAGGGCATCTTTTTCACACTAAAAGAGCATAATTTTCACAATTTCACAGTATTATTCCAACCTCATAGTGTGAAAATATATATAAAACATAGGAAAATCACGTTTCAGACTGCACTCGGGCCTTTAACAAAATATAAGCAACTTCTGGAAAGTATTTATTTTTATTTTATTTAACTAGGCAAGTCAATTAAGAACAAATTCCTATTTACAATGATGGCCTACCAAGAAGCAAAAGGCCTCCTGCGGGGATGGGGGCTGGGATTAAATATAAAATGTAGGACAAAACACACATCATGACAAGAGAGACACCACAATACTACATAAAGCGAGACCGAAGACAACATGGCAGCAACACATGACAATGACACGGTAGCAACACAACACGGTAGCAACACAACTCTGGTATTATGGCCAACAAGGTTATCCCTGTCCTGTTTAGGAAAGCTATGTCTGTCATGGCCTTTCATTTCCCCCTCAGCTGTGGAAACATTCAGAGCCAGTGGCTTGTCCTTCAGCTAAATACAGGCCAGATGACAGCCTTCTACTCACAATATCCTGGGTGAATTGAATGTTTCCCCCTTTTCTGCAGTCATAAATTGCCTCCAGATGATGTTCACTTTGTCACAAATAGATTGTGAGTTTTCCTTCCTTCGGTGGCCAGTGAGAATGAGTTCCGAGCAGTACTCTGAGGTACAAAGGTTTCCTCATCTTGTCACCCTCATTTACCTCTTCTCCTCTTCATCGCCCCTCCGCCCCCTTCCTGTTGTCTGCCTTCGGTCTGTGGGGTCGGTGACGTGACGTGATGCGGTCATTCAGCCACCTCTGTGGGGAGGGAGTAAATCTCCATTAGGTTTAATGTGTCTCTGCCTTTTTGGGTTTATGAGAGCTGCTGAGTGTTGGGTGATGGATGATCAGCCCCAGCTCCCTGCTCTCTCCTCCCTCTTGTCTGGTCTTCTCTTACTGTAGCACTGTGCATGTGTGTGTGTGTGTGTGTGTGTGTGTGTGTGTGTGTGTGTGTGTGTGTGTGTGTGTGTGTGTGTGTGTGTGTGTGTGTGTGTGTGTGTGTGTGTGTGTGTGTGTGTGTGTGTGTGTGTGTGTGTGTGTGTGTGTCTAATGAGTGTTCTCTTGTCTCCTCTCCAGGGTGCCACCGTCTAATTACTCTCCAGCACCTGGTCCTTTTTAATTATCACCTGATCCCTGATCATCTCTTAATCGACTTGGAACATTAAGAAACAAAAGCCTCTGTCTCCAGGGGGAGGGCGGGGGGGAGGGATTGTGTGTGTGTGTGGGGGGGGGGGGGCACCAGGGGCATCATACTGACGGCAACCAGGGAGCACCCCCTCCTCTAATGACCAATGGCTTAGGGGTGACACACAATCATGCACACACACACACAGGGTAGAATAAGGTTCCTTCATCTGTTGCCTTATAATCACCCAACATTTTGATTTTTCTCTATTGTCTCATCAGTGATCAAGGCACGTTGGAAGTGTAGGGAACGAGAACAGCGGGAGACGAGTTCTGATCCCAAAGGGTTTAAGGAGTCAGGGGTTACTGGAGAAACCATGGAGATTCATCTTCAGTCAAATATTAACGTCTAGATGAAATAATGTGACCGTCTGCCAGAAAGTCAGTCGTCTGGGAATCATAGGCCAAGTTTGAGGAAGAACAGAAAGTTTAGTGTTTAAGTCACAGATTGATATTTCAGTTCGACTGGTCAGAAAGAAGTAGAGAGCAAAGGTAGAATCGAAAGAGTAATAATTCATATCAGACATTTTCTTTGATTTTGTTTTTGACTGTAAACGATTTTTATCTTATTGCATATTTAATATATTATCCATTGTGTGTCTTTTTTCATTATACAGTATGGGTTGACACTATATAGCAGGCATGCTCTACTGATTGAAATCTTCTCTCATTTTGGGTGTAATTTCATCATTTGGGTGTAATTTCAATCCATATTGATGGATTTTATGTGCGGTCCACTTTCAAGTCCACATAAGATCAGCCAGAGCCAGTCAGCTGCTGTGTTAGCTCATCTCCAGTCATATTATCTGGCAGCCCCATGTGAAACCACTAGCTAACTATACACCACAGGGAACAAACAAGAGGATAGGAGCTGTCCACAATACAGGGGGTGCTGATCTTACAGCCAGACTACACAGTCTATTGAGCGACTGTGGCTTTATGTGTACACTGTACTCTTACCGATTCCAGTTATTCTATATCCACCCATCCACACATTCTTTTCCCTCTGTCTATCTGAAATACAGTTTTTAAAAAAAGGTTAGCAATAATGGGGTAAAAATCTAATTGGGATGCGTGTTTAACTGTCCCTTTAGTAATCAGAGATGTGTGTATTGTAATATCTCTCCATCTATTGATCTGGGAGCTGGGCTGAGCAAATGGCGCTATTAGCCGAGGGGGCCCAAGCACACTGCAATAACAGAGTGCACATCAATCGAGACGGTCAATCAACCTGCCACTCATCTCCTCAACTCATCCCCCTCCTCTCCCCTCTGTCCTTTCCTCCTCTCCGCCTATACTGCTCCTCTTCTCCCCTCCTCTCTCCTCACCTCTGCTCCCCCTCCTTCCCTCCTCTCTTCTTCTCCCCTCCTCCCCTCTTTCGCGCCTTCTCTCCTCTCTTCTCGTCCTCTCCCTCTCCCGCAGCCCTCCCCTACCTTACCCCTCGATACCGGCCCACCCTCTTTTCACAGGGAAACCTGCAAGGGAGGCCAAATGTTTTGAGATTAGACTTGAAGTATAAGGAACAGGGATTTACTTATCTTGATTCACTCATCACCATTCACTTATCCCGATAGGACAGGAGTCTGTTTTATTTGGTGTTTTCTTTAAATCGATTCCTTAATTAAAAACATTATATTTACGACATCTTCAATCATACCACCATTCTGCTAAATGACAGAACTGCTGAGGTGAGGTTCAAACTCACTACCACTGTGATTAATAAAGAGGTACTATAGGCCAAGGAGTTATGGCAGCAGAATCCAGGCTCTACAGGGAATGAAAGAGTACCCTGGCCTACTCTTTTGTCTTCATCTTTCTGCCTTCATCTTCAACCAGAGTGGAAGCAGGCTGATTAAAAAGCACTTCAAATATAGCCAGGCACTTTGGAGTAATGAGAGGCAGCCAGCTAGCGGATACTGGCATGAAAAAGGAAACAATGGTGGCTAAGAAGATAGGATCAGGACATCTCAATATCAAAAGTGTGTGTGTGTGTGTGTTTGTGTGGGTGCCTGCATGCATGTGTGTGTGCATGTCAATGTTCAAATGTGACCCCCACAAATACACAACATCATAAGGGGTTGCTGTTTACTTTCAACACAAGAAAAATAGGTCACTGTCTTCTTTATTTTCAAGAGGCACCTCTCACCTATGTTGAGCTTCACCTGCTGCAGTATAACTGTGATTCTCAGGTGTAAACTGAAGTTAGCCTGGCAGAAATCAAAGAGAAGGGTGAATGGTGCCATAATGAACTAATGAAACTATGAACAGCAACACAATCATTTAAAAGCCCAGTGAGACCAGTAAGAGCCTGATGGATAGAAGGCGAGCCAGGGCTCATCTTCCCCTGGCCTATAAAGAGAGGGAGGAGGCCCGGGGGGGGCTGGCTAGAGGGCCCACTGGTCAAACACTCATCTATTCCTCCAACTGGTCAAACACTCATCCATTCCTCCCTGGGCTGTAAATCAGAGTGCTCCTTTGATTCACCTCCTCTACAAGCGAACACAGACGTCAATAAGAATACAGACCTCAATAAGAACCCAGACCTAAATAAGAACACAGACTTCAATAAGACTACGGACCTCAATAAGAATACAGACCTCAATAAGAGCACAGACCTCAATAAGAACACAGATCTCAATAAGAACACAGATCTCAATAAGAGCACAGACCTCAATTAGAACACAGACATCAATAAGAACACAGATCTCAATAAGAACACAGATCTCAATAAGAATACAGACCTCAATTAGAACACAGACCTCAATAAGAACACAGACCTCAATAAGAACACAGATCTCAATAAGAGCACAGACCTCAATAAGGAGACAGACCTCAATAAGAACACAGATCTCAATAAGAACACAGATCTCAATAAGAACACAGACCTCAATAAGAACACAGATCTCAATAAGAGCACAGACCTCAATAAGAACACAGATCTCAATAAGAACACAGATCTCAATAAAAGCACAGATCTCAATAAGAACACAGACCTCAATAACAACACAGACCTCAATAAGAACACAGACCTCAATAAGAATACAGACCTCAATAAGAACACAGACCTCAATAAGAGCACAGACCTCAATAAGAGCACAGACCTCAATAAGAATACAGACCTCAATAAGAACACAGATCTCAATAAGAACACAGATCTCAATAAGAACACCGACCTCAATAAGAACACAGATCTCAATAAAAGCACAGATCTCAATAAGAACACAGACCTCAATAAGAACACAGACCTCAATAAGAACACAGACCTCAATAAGAATACAGACCTCAATAAGAACACAGACCTCAATAAGAGCACAGACCTCAATAAGAGCACAGACCTCAATAAGAATACAGACCTCAATAAGAACACAGATCTCAATAAGAACACAGATCTCAATAAGAACACAGACCTCAATAAGAACACAGATCTCAATAAAAGCACAGATCTCAATAAGAGCACAGACCTCAATAAGAGCACAGACCTCAATAAGAGCACAGACCTCAATAAGAGCACAGACCTCAATAAGAACACAGACCTCAATAAGAACACAGACCTCAATAAGAACACAGACCTCAATAAGAGCACAGACCTCAATAAGAGCACAGACCTCAATAAGAGCACAGACCTCAATAAGAGCACAGACCTCAATAAGAACACAGACCTCAATAAGAGCACAGACCTCAATAAGAGCACAGACCTCAATAAGAACACAGACCTCAATAAGAACACAGACCTCAATAAGAGCACAGACCTCAATAAGAGCACAGACCTCAATAAGAGCACAGACCTCAATAAGAGCACAGACCTCAATAAGAGCACAGACCTCAATAAGAGCACAGACCTCAATAAGAACACAGACCTCAATAAGAGCACAGACCTCAATAAGAGCACAGACCTCAATAAGAGCACAGACCTCAATAAGAACACAGACCTCAATAAGAGCACAGACCTCAATAAGAGCACAGACCTCAATAAGAACACAGACCTCAATAAGAACACAGACCTCAATAAGAGCACAGACCTCAATAAGAGCACAGACCTCAATAAGAGCACAGACCTCAATAAGAGCACAGACCTCAATAAGAGCACAGACCTCAATAAGAACACAGACCTCAATAAGAACACAGACCTCAATAAGAACACAGACCTCAATAAGAGCACAGACCTCAATAAGAGCACAGACCTCAATAAGAGCACAGACCTCAATAAGAACACAGACCTCAATAAGAGCACAGACCTCAATAAGAACACAGACCTCAATAAGAACACAGACCTCAATAAGAACACAGACCTCAATAAGAACACAGACCTCAATAAGAGCACAGACCTCAATAAGAGCACAGACCTCAATAAGAGCACAGACCTCAATAAGAGCACAGACCTCAATAAGAGCACAGACCTCAATAAGAACACAGATCTCAATAAGAGCACAGACCTCAATAAGAACACAGACCTCAATAAGAGCACAGACCTCAATAAGAACACAGACCTCAATAAGAGCACAGACCTCAATAAGAACACAGACCTCAATAAGAGCACAGACCTCAATAAGAACACAGATCTCAATAAGAGCACAGACCTCAATAAGAGCACAGACCTCAATAAGAGCACAGACCTCAATAAGAACACAGACCTCAATAAGAGCACAGACCTCAATAAGAAGCATATCCTGTGTCGTATTTTATTTTCCTCTCTTTCATTTTAGAAGCGGAATTTTGTTGCATAGCTTTTTAGCAAAGACGCTTTTCATTTAGTTTAGTTGGTTATGCATGCTTTTTGGAAGTATGAATGTATGAATGCTTTTTCCTCCTCTCTCTGTCACGGAGAATAAATCTCTCGGCGGAATAAAAGGAAGTCAGTGGTTTGCAACCCGGGGGCTGTTTGTAATCAACACTATGTTGCTGGTTTTGCCGTGGCGAACCTTGACTGTGTGTGTGTGTCTGTGCACATGTGTGTGTGTGTGTGTGTGTGTGTGTGTGTGTGTGTGTGTGTGTGTGTGTGTGTGTGTGTGTGTGTGTGTGTGTGTGTGTGTGTGTGTGTGTGTGTGTGTGTGTGTGTGTGTGTGTGTGTGTGTGTGTGTGCTCATGCGTACGTGTGTGCTCGTGCTGACATGGCTGGCATATGAAAGAGATATGATTCAATCAGGCGCGTTCCAGAATCTCTCTGAAATGCTGTTTGTTTACAGTTCGTCTTTCTAACTTCTAGGGCTTCTAATTTCTTCCTGTCTGGCACACTGACACATGAAAATATATCAGTAATACTATGAGATACTAAAATACTGGGGGAAAAAAATTGACAGCACTTTTTAGTCTAGGACTAGACTTAATCTGTGTCTGGGAAAGCAGCCTTAGAGGTTTCAAATATTGCATATGTCCAGACCGTAATGATGATTGTCTCTTTTCAATACTATTGATGATCATTCAATACTTACAGATTCACTCAGTGATTATTACATCAACTGGAGTTAGAAATAAAGTTACAGAATGTTACTGAAGTGCAGTTACAGTAACTTATCTATATTCATGGCTAAAATATTCTTATATTCACAATTCTGATATTCATAGACCTCCACATAATAAAGCATGTATAATGGACTAGTAAACAGTTTATTAATCATTCATTTATCCTTACTCTCACATTTGTAAATGTTAGTAATGTAGTTATTCACACATTTATAAATATCTTTTAACTTAAGATTTTAGTAATGATTCATAAGATCATTCAAAATATGTTTAATATCGGTCCTTATAAAGCATTAATTAATCATTAGATAAGTATTTTTGCGTGGCCTCAACTAAAGTGTGGGCTATTTATACTTTATAAATACTTTAATACTATAAGCAGTACCTGATACTCCTTAAGTTCTCAAAATGGTGCCTAGAACATAATGGTTACAAAATAAGCACATAATACAGAGGAATGTTTAAGAAAACATATTGAATTATAATATATTTTCTTAAACATCGTCTGTATTGTGTGCCTATTGTTTAACCATTTATATGTTCTAGGGACCATTTTGAGACCTGAAGGAGTATAAGGTGCTTCTGGAATGTCTACCAATGGCATGTCAATCTTTTTGTGAGAAATTACACTGGTTACTCAAAACATTTATAAAGTATTAATAAAGTATAAATTGCTTAAACCTTAGATGAGGCCATGCAAAAGGATGTAACTATTGATTAGTAAATGGTTTATAAGGACCTACACTAGCAGTCAAAGTTTTAAAACACCTACTCATTCAAAGGTTTTTCTTTATTTTGACTATTTTCTACATTGTAGAATAATAGTGAAGACATCAAAACGATGAAATAACACATATGGAATCATGTAGTAACCCAAAAAAGTGTTAAACAAATCCAAATATATTTTATATTTGAGATTCTTCAAATAGCCACCCTTTGCCTTGATGACAGCTTCACACATTCTTGGCATTCTCTCAACCAGGCAAAATATCTTTGTCTGGATTACTTATTGTAATATTGTAATCTACAGCCACACTGATCTAGCTAACAAGCTGCATGGGATAAAAAGGTGTGCCAGTCACTGTGCGGCCATATGGATTGAATTTGATTACATTAACTTCAATAAAAATGTCCCTCGTCTGTGGATGATTAGTGGGCAGATGCCGACGCAGAGCCCTGAAGATGGAGTGGGGTTACTGTAGCAGGGTGTCTGTCTGTCTGTGTGTGTGTTTGTGAGAAAGTGTGTGTGTTCTTCCTGCTTGCCTGTGGAGGCGAGGGGGATTTCGGGGACAGGTGTAAATGGGTAGTGGAGGGATGTTGTGTCCCGTCTGATGACTATTCTAGATCAAAGGCGATATTCAACGTTTGTCCAGGTCCCCAGGACGTCAGGAGATGCCTTCAAAACCGGCCAGTAGGGGCAACAGTGAGCGCTATTACCATGAAGAAGGCTTGCAGCTTGCTAGAGCATTATGAGCGGGGATGGCGGACAGGCGTAAGCCGCAAGCTCTGAGGGTTGTGTGTTGAATTCCAGTGCTAGGCACTTGTCAATAAAACATTTTTAAATGACCTTATCCCAAACCTTAACCCTTACATTAACCATTCATTATAAATCCTTAAACTTAACTGTCAAGATGTTTCTGTTTTAAATCTATCCCAAACCTTAACCTTTACCTTAACCATTCAGAATTAATACCGAAACATAACTGTATAAATTTGACGTTTTTCCCTCCCTGGACAAACGTTGAATACTGAAGTCAAACCGTACCAAACTGTGAGCTCTTGTTGCTCAACAAGTGAGGTTACACACTGAGCCAGTAGAGGGAGGTCTTACTATGTGTACATCTAGATGGAGTGTGTGTGTGTGTGTGTGTGTGTGTGTGTGTGTGTGTGTGTGTGTGTGTGTGTGTGTGTGTGTGTGTGTGTGTGTGTGTGTGTGTGTGTATGTGTAGACAACGGAGAGAGCGATAGAGAGTGTGTGTTCATGTGTTTGTGCGTGTGTGCGTGTGTGTGTTGTGTGCGTGCAAGAGGGGGCACAGGAGGAGGGAGGGGAATGCTTGGAATCAGTCCAACACTATAATGCCTTTACTTTCTAACCATTCCATGAGCAGCAGACTCTTTTTTTCTTTCATTTGGACTGTGTGTGTGTGTGTGTGTGTGTGTGTGTGTGTGTGTGTGTGTGTGTGTGTGTGTGTGTGTGTGTGTATGTGTGAGCTTGGGTGCGTGCGTGCATACATTTGCCTGGATGTGTGTGTGTGTGTGTGTGTGTGTGTGTGTGTGTGTGTGTGTGTGTGTGTGTGTGTGTGTGTGTGTGTGTGTGTGTGTGTGTGTGTCTGTGTGTGTGTGTGTGTGTGCATGCATGGTGCTTTGTGCTGCCGTCTCCCTGGTTTCCATGACGATAATAGGCATAACCAGATTTATTTTCCTGTACAGTTGCTCTAAGTGTTCCACTGATGGTGCAGTCTGGGCTCAGCCACTGAGATGGTGTGTGTCCAATGCCATTGGTTACGTCTACACATGCCAGTCTAGCATCTTGATTGCTTCTACTAGGGCCTGGCTTCCTCTAGCTGGTGGTCTTGCTATCTCTGAATGTCTGAATGGAAATGCATGAAGGAGAGGGAGAGAAATGAAGAGTGAGAGAGAAACAGAAAGAAAGAAAAGGAGAGAGAGAGAGATAGTGAGAGAGAGAGAAAGGGAGAGAGATAGACAGAGACGGACACAGAGACAGAGAGAGAGAGAGAGAGAGAGCGAGAGAGAGAGAGAATGAAAGAAAGAAAGATTAATTATGTAAATATTGTAAATCTCCAAAGTAAGCTTTGGCAATGTGTACATTGTTACGTCATGCCAATAAAGCAAATTGAATTGAAAGACAGAGACAGAGACGGACACAAAGACAAAGACAAAGCGAGAGCGAGAGCGAGAGCGAGAGCGACAGAGACAGAGACAGAGACAGAGAGAGAGAGGGAGAGAGACAGACAGACAGACAGACAGACAGACAGACAGACAGACAGACAGACAGACAGACAGACAGACAGACAGACAGACAGACAGACAGACAGACAGACAGACAGACAGACAAAAAAAGAGAGAGAGAGAGAGAGAGAAAGACAGATTTTTGTAGTGTTTCCTCTGTGAAGGTATTAATGTAACCAGCTAGCAACAAGATCTCACGGTTTTACCAATTTGACTTCAAACGTCAAATTTTGAAGTTTCTCTGAACGTCACATTCGGACAGTGGTGTTTCTGTGATAAGAGAAGAGAGGGGTTAGGATATGCGCACACACACATACAAAATACACACACACAAGCAAACACACACTACTGCTCACATACACACACTCATGCACACTCGTATGCACAAACACACGCACACACAGCAGAGACAAGGAAGGGACAGGCTGGGGTCCTCTAGCAGGCACAGCATGCAGAAATATCACAGGGTCAGCAGCACACATCCGCACGGATTATCGACCTGTCACACCACCCTGTCAGGCCGAGGCATGGAGGGAAGAGAGGAGGAGAGGAAGGGAGGAGAAAAGGATGGAGCAGGGCAAAGGGATGGAGGCAAAGAAGGAGCAGGGGAGGGGGATGGAGGAGAGGAGGGAGCAGGGGAGAGGGATGGAGGTGAAGAGGGAGCAGGGGAGAGGGATGGAGGAGTGGAGGGAGGAGGGGAGAGGGATGGAGGACAGGAGGGAGCAGGGGAGAGGGATGGAGAAGAGGGAGGAGGGAGGAGGGTGAGTAGGAATGAAGATTAAACTGCTTACACACACAATCAAACTTACTCAAGCGTACCAACCATAATTTCCTCTTTTGTAATAATCAAGCATATGTGCAAGCATGATAGTGTGTACCAACGTGTTTGTGTCAGTGTGTGGTGTGAGTGTGTGTTTTTGCACGAGTGTGTAACACAACGTATGTGTTTTCGCCTCCAGATAGGCTACACTAGGCATGCAGATATGACCAGGTTTGAACTGGTTTGTGTGCTCTCCCTTGAGGAGAGTTGATGACTGCACAGCCAGTGAAGCTGAGAGGAATATGAATTCCAATCTGCTCATTTCAAGGTTATTATCCTCTCAACACACCACACAACAATTTAATGATGGATATTCAATTCATCCCTCCCTGAAAACAAAATATCATCCAGCCCATTCTTTCAATTATTAACATGATGTTCACGCTACGTCAATTCAAACTACTACTACTTCACTACGAATACTACTACTACGCAAATTCAATACCAAATGTTGCAGTATGATTGGTACATGTCTTTCAATGCATATCTTATCCTTTCCTACACTTCTTCCCACTCAACGTAAATAGTATATTCCACACCACCTCACCACCACCAGAGAATCTAAAAACTTGAAGGCTGCTTTATTGTTAATGTTTCTGGAGAAAAAAAGGATGGAAAGAGAAGAGAAACGAAGAGGGAAAATTCTCTCTCCTTCCCATCCCCATTATGAACATGTTCCCTGGCATTTGCAGTTAGCAGAGCAGATGGTGTGAATATGCAGGCCAGTAATTTCCCAATCAATAGTGAGGCACATGGGACACACTGTATGTTCTGGAGGAGGGAAGCCATGACAGGCCCAGAGGAGAAACACTCAACGAGCAGCCAACAGACACAAAGGCAGCTCTGTAGCTCCCCGTTCTCTCTCTTTCTCTCTCTCTCTCTCTCTCTCTCTTTCTCTTTCTTTCTCTCGCTCTCTCTTTCTCTTTCTTTCTCTCGCTCTCTCTTTCTCTCTCTTTCTCTCTCTCCCCCTCTCTCTCTTTCTCTCTCTTGCTTTCACTCTGTCTTGTTGCCTGCCTGTCTGTCTGACTGTCTTTCTCTGTGTTCATACATCTTACTCTGTCTTTCTCACTAAAGAAAAATATGAAATTAAACAGTCTACTGTGTACTAAATCGGGTGAACGTTTCATTCAGGGCACCACTAACCTTTCAAAATGGGTAATAGTGAGTAATATCCATTAGTTTGCCATAAGAATATGTACATACTGTAGGTGTAGACCCTTTCCTCAGTTGAATCCCAATGGACATTTTAGTTTCCATCTAAATCTGTTTGGCATTTCCGACAGTCAATGGAGGTAGAAAACTAACATCCAACAAAGCAAGATACAAAAGATAATACAACGGAAAGAGCAAGAAAAATCTAAGAACCCAGTGGATAAGAGAAAGAGAGAGAGAGAGAGAGAGAGAGAGAGAGAGAGAGTTAGAGAGAG
Source organism: Salmo trutta (assembly GCF_901001165.1). Lineage (NCBI taxonomy): Eukaryota > Metazoa > Chordata > Actinopteri > Salmoniformes > Salmonidae > Salmo > Salmo trutta. Next base: position 21,539,707 of record NC_042958.1, read on the forward strand.
AGAGTTAGAGAGAGAGAGGTGGAGAGAGAGGTAGAGAGAGAGGTAGAGAGAGGTAGAGAGAGAGACAGAGAGAGAGAGAGAGAGAGAGGTAGAGAGAGAGAGAGAGAGAGAGAGAGGGGTAGAGAGAGAGAGAGAGAGGTAGAGAGAGAGAGAGAGAGAGAGAGAGAGAGAGAGAGAGAGAGAGAGAGAGAGAGAGAGAAAGTAACAGCCCTAAAGCTTTTTTCCTTAGACAAGCTGTTGTTTAATATGACTTTGGCGCACGCCAGGATAAAATCATAGGCCCTCCTGCTGGTAAAGTGGAGGGGCCGAAAATCTGGATTCTTCTTCTTCATCTCAGAGAGCCATTACATTATACACCATAAGTTAGTGGAGAGCCAAACATGGCAGCCCGTTTATATAACTATTTATAGTTCATTAAATATTTGGAGTGTGTAGTGCAGACAGGTAGTACAGTGCTGTTGTTGTTATTTACTATCGTCACTGATGTGGTGAAACATGAACATCTCCTCCCCTACCTTCCCTCCCTATTTTCCCTCTTTTCCCTTCCCTTCCCTCCCTCCCTCCCTGCCCGCCCCAAAGCCCTGTGGTTGATACTTGAGATTTGGACTCTAGTTTTTCAAATACTGTCTTTTTCTCCTCTTCTTCAAACCAGATGCTACTGATATTTATGTGGAATATTAATTCATCTGTTGAAGGTGTCGTTTATATAGCTATGGGGATTAGTCAAGCCTCTGCTGTGACTTCTGTTTTGTCTGACAAATGTGTGCAACAAGAGAGATGCAGCAACAGACTCAATTGAGGTTCAGGAAGTGGTTGAAGGGAGGATGGAAGGAGGGGGATCGACTGGGGAGTTTTGTCTAACTTGTCTGATTTAGATGTTGTGGTACTTTCCCAATCCGATTTACTTATCAGTCTGACTCGTAATATTGATAAAAACAGCTCGACTTTTGTACCAAAAAGTCCCCATTTACAATGCCCTTTTTGTACCTCCCCCTGCATATCTAAAGGATCTGGTCAGCAACTCCCACATCAACTCATCATGCTTTCTGAAGAATTCAATAGTCAATAGGATTTTGTTTGATATGAATATATCATCAGACTGACATGTTTATGTGTGATTAGTCAGCAGTCATTGTCGAGGCATGATTACCTCTCACGTGAGGTGGTGAAAGATGTAACTTTCCCCTCAGCCCCTAAACAAATCACACACTTTTTATTACCACTAAAAGATTAATACGCAATTTATTCATTTTCTGTCAGCAACTAGGCAATTCATATACAGCATATTTTCAGTTGGATAAATCAACTTCCCTCATATTCAAAGCTGTAAAGAAACAGCTAGCTGATGAAAGTGGCTGTGCATGCAGCTGTGCTTCAGGCAACTTAATTGTTCTATGCTGGAAAACAAGGCACTTCGTCCATTAGTTTATAGAGGCCTTTCCCTGATTCCTTCCCTGGAGACACAAGGGAATTATTGCAGGTCAACAACACTGATTTTGTCCCTGTGTGTTTTTCTTTTCTTTTTTCAAAACCTATGAGCTAATTATAGTATTTGTTTCCATTTACTCAAGAAAAAAATGCTCTTTTAATTAACCTATTCTAATCAGAGACCTTACGCATACATGCAATACTGTATCAAGGATATGGTTGGAAAGCATGAAACTTACAGAGACTATTCTCCATGAACCACCAATATATACTTTTCCATTATAGCAAAGGGATCATTATACAGTGCATTCGGAAAGTATTCAGACCCCTTAACTTTTTCCACATTTTGTTACGTTACAGCCTTATTCTAAAATGGATTTAAAACAATTAATTCACCTGATCAATCTACACACAATACCCCATATATGACAAAGCAAAAACAGGTTTTTATAAGTTTTTGCAGATGTATATAATTTTTTTTTAAATTAAATATCACATTTTCATAAATATTCAGAATCCTTACTCAGTACTTTGTTGAAGTACCTTTGGCAGCAATTACAGCTTCGAGTCTTCTTGGATATGACGCTACAAGCTTGGCACACCTGTCTTTGAGGAGTTTCTCCCATTCTTCTCTGCAGATCCTCTCAAGCTCTGTCAGGTTGGATGGGGAGCGTCGCTGTACAGCTATTTTCAGATCTCTCCAGAGAGGCTCTGGCTGAGCCACTCAAGGACATTCAGAGACTTGTCCCAAGGCCACTCCTGCAATGTCTTGGCTGTGTGCATAGGGTCGTTGTCCTGTTGGAAGGTGAACCTTCGCCACAGTCTGAGGTCCTGAGCGCTCTGGAGCAGGTTTTCATCAAGGATCTCTGTATTTTGTTCCATTCATCTTTGCCTCAATCATAACTAGTCTACCAGTCCTTGCCACTGAAAAACATCCCCTCAGCATGATGCTGCCAACACTATGCTTCACCGTAGGGATGGTGCCAGGTTTCTCCAGACATGACACTTTGCATTCAGGCCAATCTTGGTTTCATCAGACCAGAGAATCTTATTTCTCATGGTCTGAGAATCCTTTAGGTGCCTTTTGGAAAACTCCAAGCACGCTGTCATGTGCCTTTTACTGAGGAGGGGCTTCCGTCTAGCCACTCTACCATAAAGGCCTGATCGGTGGAGTGCTGCAGAGATGGTTGTCCTTCTGGAAGGTTCTCTCATCTCCACAGAGGAACTCTGGAGCTCTGCCAGAGTGACCATCAGGTTCTTGGTCCCCTCCCTGACCAAGGCCCTTCTCCCACGATTGCTCAGTTTGGCCAGACAGACAGCTCTAGGAAGAGTCTTGGTGGTTCCAAACCTCTTCCATTTAAGAATGATGGAGGCCACTCGGAGCTCACTCAACCTCATGCCTTGGTTTTTGCTCTGACATGCACTGCCAACTGTGGGACCTTATATAGACAGGTGTGTGCCTTTCCAAATCATGCCCAATCAATTGAATTTACCACAGGTGGACTTCCAATCAAGTTGTAGAAGGGTCTGAATACTTATGTAAATAAGGTATTTATGTTTTTTGTTTTTAATACATTTACAAAAAATTCTAAAAACCTATTTTCCCTTTGTCATTATGGGGCATTGTGTGTAGATTGCTGAGGAAAATTGTTTATTGTATCTATTTTAGAATAAGGCTGTAACATAATGAAATGTGGAAAAAGTCAATAGGTCTGAATACTTTCGGAATGCACTGTACATTGCCTATAATCCTCCCTTTGATATTGACCACACCTGTGTGTATAAACTATGGACCTTAGATCCAGAGAGGCCCAATTGGCCCCTGAGATCTTGTTGCCAATCACAGTCGATGGATGGGCAGAGGAATGCTTCAGCACCCTGAGTCAGCTGATCAACCCACCGGGGTATGGGCAGCGACATATCTCACCTACCCACTGTACCAATCCCCCAGCCACCGGCCCCAGCCACGACTCTGGCCTCTCAGAGAGTAGATCCTTCATTGTGATTGGAGGACTCCTGCTCCCACAGATCCATTGTAATGCCTGGAGCCAGCACAACACAAAACATCTCCGCTCCTAGCACTGAGACTGATTCAGTTTTCCCTTCTACCCATAGTCATCATCCTCTTGAGCATCTAAAAACATGTTTTTAATTCACATTCCTTTAAATGGCAGGAACACAGTGAAGCAGTCATACTGTTCAGAGTTCAGACTAACACTCACACTCCTCGACTGAGGAATGTCTGAAAGGTTTTCAAATTTCAGACCTTGAGTTTATTAATGGGATTTTCTTCTATCTTTGAGAGGCCTTTTCTCCTATGCTGTCTTCCAAACCTGGAGGCCAGATTAGGGCTGCGAGTATGCAGTGGTACATCTCTCTGCCTTCCTATGAGGAGGACAGGGGGTGTTTCTGAACATGCGCCCTGCTCTGATACTTCACTTATTGCTTTTACAGTGAAAAATGGGTGTGTAAAGCTGCTGTGGCAGATTCCAGCTATAGCACTGCGGACCCCCAGAACCATTCCTGCAGCTTCTCAAAACGAGATGCAGCATTTCATGAAGAGTCACAGAGTTTACTGTTGCCAGAGGCGAAGTGTGTGTGTGTGTGTGTGTGTGTGTGTGTGTGTGTGTGTGTGTGTGTGTGTGTGTGTGTGTGTGTGTGTGTGTGTGTGTGTGTGTGTGTGTGTGTGTGTGTGTGTGTGCATGTGGACATGTTTAACTATACTTGTGGGGACTAGAAGTCTAGTAAATGAACAAAAATGCTATTTCCAGGGGGTTTAGGGTTAAGGTTAGAATTAGTGTTAGGGTTAGAATTGTGTTTAGGGTTAGGGTTAGGATCTAGGGTTAGGAGCTAGGGTTAGTTTTAGGGTTAGGGTTAAGGTTAGGTTTTTGGTTTAAGGTTAGGGTTAGGGTATGGGTTAGGGTTAGGGAAAATAGGACTTTTAATGGGGCTGAATTGTGTGTCCCACAAGGTTAGTTGTACAAGACTGTGTGTGTGTGTCTATATTGTGTGTGTCTATATTGTGTGTGTGTGTGTGTGTGTGTGTGTGTGTGTGTGTGTGTGTGTGTGTGTGTGTGTGTGTGTGTGTGTGTGTGTGTGTGTGTGTGTGTGTGTGTGCATGTCTATGATGCGTGCATGTGTGTGCTTGCGTGCGTGTGCATGTCTGTGAGTCTAAGGTGTGTGTGTTCTTCACCTCGGCTTAAAGATAACAGCTGGGGCTCTGAGAGTGTCTCCGTCTGCTCCCCATGCCTCTCTCGGAGGAACTGCAGTGTGTGTATGTTTTACATTTTAGTCATTTAGCAGACACTTATCCAGAGCAACTTACAGTTAATGAATTCATCTTAGGATAGCTAGGTGAGGCAACCACATGTCACAGTCATAGTAAGTACATTTTTCCTCAATAAAGACGTTATCAGCTGGAGGATTAAGCAGGGAGGAGAAGGTTAAATAGAGTTTCCCAGGGTTGAAGGCAGAGGCTTGGAATTTAGAGTGACAGAAAGCCTCTTTAGCAGCGGATACAGAAGAAGAGAAGGTAGAGAGGAAGGAGTGGAAGGATGATAGGTCCTCCGGAAGTTTAATTTTCCTGTATTTTTGCTCAGCTGCCCGCAGCTCTGTTCTGTGAGCACGCAGTGAGTCACTTAGCCACAGAGCAGGAGGGGAGGGCCGAGCCGGCCGGAAGGAAACGGTACAGTGGCAGTCAAATGAGGTGGAAAAGGAGAAGAGTAGGGTCACAAATAAGGATTTAGCAGAAGGTAGAGATGATAGGATAGCAGAGGAGAGAGTAGTCGGTGAGAGAGATCGAAGATTGAGATGGCGCATTGCCATCTGCGTAGGGGCTGAGTGAGTAGTGATCAGAGACCTGGAGGGGGGTTGTAGTGAGATTAGTAGGCAAACAGCATCTAGTAAAGTTGAGGTCAAGTGTATTGACTGCCTTATGAGTGGGAGGGGCCTGGGAAAGGGTTAGGTCAAAAGAGGCAAGGACACGAAAGAAAGAGTTGGAAAGAAATGAGTCAAAGTCAAGTGTTAGGAGGTTGAAGTCTCCAAGTATGACTAGTGGTGAACCATCATCGGAAAATTAGCTTATCAACGAGCTCATTGAGGAAATCTCCAAGGGCACTTGGTTGGAGACAGATCAAATCAAATGGTATTTGTCACATGCGCCAAATACAACAGGTGTAAACGTTACAGTGAAATGCTTGCTAACAAGCACATAAGAAAATACAACAAAAAAATTAAGAGATTAGAATAACAAATAATTAAGGAGCAGCAGTAAATAACAATAGCTGTATACAGGGGGTACCACTACAGAGTCAATGTGCGGGGGCACTGGTGTCGAGGTAATATGTACATGTAGGTAGAGTTATTAAAGTGACTATGCATAGATAATAACAGAGAGTAGCAGCAGCGTAGGGGGGGAGGGCAATGCAAATAGTCTGGGTATCCATTTGATTAGCTGTTCAGGAGCCTTATGGCTTGGGGGCAGAAGCTTTTTACATGCCTCTTGGACCTAGACTTGGCGCTCCGGTACCGCTTGCCGTACGGTAGCAGAGAGAACAGTCTATGACTAGGGTGGCTGGAGTCTGACAATTTTTAGGGCCTTCCTCTGACACCGCCTGGTATAGAGGTACTGGACGGCAGGAATAACAACAATTTTAAGCGTGAGTGGACAAGTGACAGTGACAGCATGGAATTAAAATAAAGAGATGGACAGGTGAGAGAGGGGGGGGATAAAGAAATCTCCATTTAGGAGAAATAAGTAGCCCTGTGCCACCACCATGATGACCAAATGATCTCGGACTATGAGAGAACACATAGTCAGATGATAAGAGAGCAGCTTGAGTAGCATTGTTCTCGCGGGTAATCCATGTCTCCGATCAGGGCCAAATGTCTAGGGAAATGAACTCAGCCTTGTTGACCACCGATTGGCAGTTCCAATGCCTAATGGAAACTAGGAATTCCTCCTCGGTTGTGAGAGCAGGGTACACTACAATAGAAGGGTTGTAGCCCCGGGTGGTGAGCGTCTATAAAGCCTACATGGAGAGGAGGAAACAGGTATAGAAATTACACACATACTTGACAAAGCTTCTAAAGAGCAACAAGAGATAATCTGAAAATAACTAGGTAAAATATTCAAGTGAGAGAGTGGTGTGAAGCCTTCCTCTCTTTCCTTCCTCGAACAACTCTGCTGAACAACTCGGCTGAACATCTTTGTTTCAGCGACAGTCTTTGTTTTGGGCGACAACACCGCCGCTTGACAAGACCTCGCTGAAAAACTAGGGAGAGATTGAAGTACTAACACTACTTGCTGATTGCCTAGCAGAGGTGAAGAAAAATACCCCCTCCAACAGACACACCCACCAATCATCACAAAGCTATCACAAATTGACCTGAATCCAGTCCAAGTCAATGTTCCAACACTTCACAGTCACAAGTACTGAGCATTCAGCAGCGGTGATTAAGTAGGTTACTAGGTAAAGGGGCAGCACTTAACTAGAACTGCACTAGCCAGACTATACCAACAACAACACTTATTGAAAGACGGAAATATACTTAGGCTACTATTGCAGAGATGTGTTGTCTTTCCAGGCTATAGATGTATGTGTGTCTCCGCCCCCATGCCTCTCAGAGCCTGTGCAGCTAATAGCCTGCGAAATTCTGTCACAAAATATAACCTCAGATGTTCTACAGGGGAGCTTTAGTGAGATTGCACGGATAGAGAAATGTGCGGACATAGGATCCTTTAGTGGAAGGATATTTCACCAGAAGTGCCTCACTGCTGTATTACGGCTCCCAGTCCCATGTCAGAGAGAATTAGGAGGAGACAGAGAAAATGTAGACCCCATAATGAGAACTATACTCCCTACAGCCCTCATTGCAACGGATGGCGTAGTCACACTTTGGGCTGTAATGCTGTACACATAATGCAGCCAGACCCATTATTGTGTGGTTCCATTAGGCAGCTGATTGAATAATTTGTCTTTCATGATCATCAATGCTAAAAACAAGGTGCTCTCTAAGTTATGTATGATGTGCTTAGTTACCCCAGTAGCTCGATATTTCTTTGCAAAGATGATGAGGAAGGGACATGTTTTTTTTAAGGCAAAGTGGGGACACAGATTACAGTGTCTGGATGGAGGATTGTTGGAGACATCAGGCTAAGTCATTCCACAGGCGCTCTAAGTAATGAATAGTCTATATAGAACATAAGACAGGTAGCCCTACGCTGAATCAATGACCACAAATGAGAAGGACAATAGCTATTTCCTCCATCTAAGCCGATACTCTATATCAGGGGTGTCAAACTCATTCCAGGGAGGGCTGAGTGTCTGCAGGTTTTTGTTATTACCTTTCAATTTGTGTCTAATTAAGACCTAGACAACCAGGTGAGGGGAGTTCCTAACTAATCAGTGACCTTCATTTATCAAAAGGGAGGAGTGAAAACCTGTTGACACTCGGCCCTCCATGGTATTAGTTTGATACCTGTGCTCTATACCAGTCACACAGTGTGTGGATACAGTTCATATGTAACTAAAATGCAGCTTCTATTGCTATATTGCTAAGCCTCAACATTACTATCATTTAGTTTAATAACTCAAATACTAATCGGCAGATTAAAACCACAACTGCATTCCTAATAAGCAAAAATGATAAGGTCCTGAAATGTTTTCAAGGTTTTTTAAGGCCCAGTCTTTTACTTATTGGCTGCATTTACACAGGCAGCCCAATTCACTAATTGGTCTTTTGACCAATCATATCAGCTCTGTGTGACAAAAAAAATGTATGTGATTGGTCAAAAGACCAATTAGTGGAAACATTTTCAGAATTGGTCTGCCTGTGTAAACACAGCCATAATGCCGACAAGTCCCATGATAGAGAAGTAGGCATAACAATAAAAGAAACGGATCCAGATAGAATATGTTTTTCTAGACTTGGACGTGTAAGAAGAATGAAATAGGTCTTCCATCTCCTCAGATATATGCTAACAATAGCAAGTCATACTGCATGATAATGACTGAACCTGGCCACTTATGTGATCAGACAGAGCCACAATAGTGTCATGTTTGCCCACATATAGTATCCACATAGTGGAGACAGCAGGAAGGAAAAGAGGAGCCCATATACATTTTATGGCAGGGGCATAATCCAAATATGAAACAGAAGGCCTGGGTTCATTCAGAGGTCTGCAGTGCCAAGGCAGCAATGCATTTTAAATGTCTCCCGGTTATTTGTGCATTACAGGCCAACTATGACTGATACCATTTCCATTTTAATTTGGAGCCGGCTGAACGTGGCCCATCCGTCATGAGTTTTTAAAGTCAACATGAGACAAATGACAAAGCAGTTCTGGAACATTGCTCATACCCAAAAGGCCAGCTCATAACTGCTCTATAAAACTACACGCTAGTAACCTGCTTTTTTTCCCCTCCCTCCTTCTCTCTCTCCCTGACAGACTTAAGATGGTTAGATAAACATCGGGCGAGGCTAGAGAGCGCATTGTTCGACTTGAAATTTAAAACAGAGAAAATCATATACTGAAAGTTATAGTTCTAAAAAGCCACTGAGTTAATGTAAGCATTTGTTTATTCGTTTCTGCATAGTACTATTTATATTTTTTCCAGGGGCTCTGTCTGCAATAAAACATGGAGGTGACAGAGGAAACCTACACATCATATCTACAAATGAAGAGTTTATTTCCAAAGCGATACGTCCACCAATTTTTTCACATTTGTGTTTTTCATCAGAAATTATTCCTTATGATTTTAGATGTGTATGAATATGTTTTTTGTTGTTGTTGCAAAATACTATATATCCATTGTTTAGCTGGAATGGAATGTTTGTATCCTGTAAATTTGACTGTGATATGTGGTTGTCTCACCTAGCTATCTTAAGATGAATGCACTTAGTGTAAGTCGCTCTGGATAAGAGCATCTGCTAAATGACTAAAATGTCAAAGTATTACATAGAGATCTCATATTACTGTATAGAATTTTTTATGAATTTTTTGAAAGGTTTATAAGGAAATATTTTTTATTTTACCTTTATTTAACTAGGCAAGACAGTTAAGAACAAATTCTTATTTACAATGATGGCCTAGGAACAGTGGGTTAACTGCCTTGTTCAGGGGCAGAACAACAGATTTTAACCTTGTCAGCTCGGGGATTCAGTCTAGCAACCTTCCGGTTACTGGCCCAACACTCCAACCACTAGGCTACCTGCTGCCTCTATCTCTAATATTGATCTCACAAGTATATCAATTGTAAAGTTCTTTATTGAAAATTTAGTTATTTGTTACATTTGACTGTGTAAAACCTAGCAGTACTATTTACTTCTCTGAGAGTGAGGCGAATTTACAGAATTTTGCTAAATAAAATTATTTGATTATTTGTCTCTTTGAAATGAAACCATCAAGTGATAGATTTCAAACAAATACATGTCTGTCATTAAACACCCTCCATGTCATGATTTGATAGTGAAAAAACACACACATATCTTTCATAATTCTTTAAACAATAAAAGCTCATTTACCAACATTTCTGAAAATGGATATATAGCGTTTTGGAATTCAACTTTTCAAATACTTTTCAGAAGTCAAACTGGTCTTGAAGCCGTTAGTAAAGATGAATAATTTTGATTGACCAGCCATTTTTGTCTTTTGGCAAAACTTTACTTAAAAAGCCTGCAGGTATAAAGAGTCATAACTTGTTATAAACACTTGTGAGCCTTTATAATGTCTTATGATAAGGCAAGTGAAAATCCGTGGTGGCCTGTTGTTCAAGTGATTCACCAAAGAAAGGTTTGATATTGTTCACAGACTGCATTCAGGTGAAAAGCCAAGCCAATTGGGCTTCATGGTTTACAAGCCAATTGGGCTTCATGGTTTACAAGCCAATTGGGGCTTTATTAAGCTTCATTAATCAGGAACAACAGCATCCGAGCAGAGTAATTAATTAATCTATTTTAATCAGATTGAAACAAGATGATCCCATTATTTTGAAAGGCGTCTGGCTAGTCAAGGAGGGAAATCACATGCAGGACTTCAGTCAGCGAGACATGAGATCCAAAAGAAAGCCTTTAATTGAGACATTGCAAAGTCTAACAAACCTGTTCTGTAACATATCTTGAAAATGAGTGTGTAGGCCTAATGCCTCTCAATTCAAATACCTTTACAAAAAGTATTGAAGCCACCTAAGTGGTCTTTCTATGGTAAATAAAAGCTGTCCACATCAGTGTAGACCCATTGTCTTACTTCAGATGGTGTCACTCCTACGCCATGCTCATCCCTCAACCGATCTGTCTTGTAGGACATGGAACTCATATTCAAATTATAATATTGAGTATTTTTTTATATCAGTGTGCTCCCGTATGAGTCTCCATGGAATAGGCAGAATAACTAGCTAAATGATTACAAACATTGTAACAGTGATTTAAAGGTTTGTCATTGTGAGATAAAAAAAGGGCTGGCTATCTCCTGCAAAAATGATGTGCCAGGACATCGGTCGTTAGTGCAGTGACAACATGATCAGCTGCTTAGCTTACTGTTGTAAACGTTAGTTAGCTAGTTAGCTCTACCTTGCTTTACTAATATCAAAATCTTGTTTAGCCTGTTTAAATTACCCTGATGTTGTAGACATGCAGCACCACAATTAAAAGGGACTGTTATCAGAAATCAGTCTGTAGATCCTGTCTCTGTGATGGTAAACGTTACTTTGTATTGTTGGGTCAGCTGAGCACAGCAGCTGACTCGGGACTGGAGGCTACTCAATGACTCCCGGCAGAACACCTGCTTCATGAAAACGCATAATAATGTTAGAATTAGCGCTACTACTGTAGCTTGCTAACTAGCGAGCTTTGTTTGAATGCATTGAACATTGTGTGTGCCGCACTAAGCAGGTAGGTTGGTTAGCAACATTGCTTCAGTGTAGACATGCTGGCTGCTGATGTTGGACAGATTTATGCTAGGTTTCGTGCCCTTTGTCAAACTTGAGAAATGCTGCTTTTTGAACGACACATATCTTTAACTAGATGTAAAAGGGATTGACTTAAACTTCCAATAAAAAGGAAAAAAATTATGGACATATTTATTGTTTTAGCTTAGAGTAATTCAGACTGTTACGAATCAGAAATGGGGTTCAGCAAACAATGTCACCTAGGTAATATTTTCAAATGTTAGACATCACATTGTAGCCAAACTAATTTTGATCTATCCCATTACCCTTTGCGAGATATGACAAAGATCAGTGCAGGTGGAATCAATGCACTATCTGACATAAGACAATGGTCTAAACCAAGAACTCTCTCATCGGTCCAATTGTATATTTATGTGAGTACATTGGATTTGTATAGATTTGTGTGAAAACATCTGTGAATGACAGGGTGTGTTTAGGAGTGTTTTAATTTCAACTAGATTCAAGCAAACATTTGGATCATGTTTTTTATTTTCACTGTGACCTTGTTTCCCTTAAAATGACATTAAAACAGCATTTTCCAGCAGTTGTAGTGATTCCTCTCAATACACAATCAGACTTTCTAAAACCCCGTGTGTGATGTCTTTTGGAGATTTGCAAATAGTACATTTAAATGTTGTTATTGGTCTCCAATCCCAGGAGCCCTTCCGTTCCCATGATTTTATGACACACATCTGTGTGGTAGAGCTGTCCAGCATCACCTGCTAACCCCACAAAGTGAAGCAGACCTCAGCCCAGTTTCTACTCCTAAAAAATATATTGCTCTCTTTAAGGCTCTTTTTGACCTCTCTACCGTTCTTTCTTCATCTCCCTTCATTTATTTATTTCTCTCTTCCTCCAATCTTTTACAACATATTTGATCTAACTGGATGCATGCAGCAGAACCCCATTTGGAACACAGTTGTATTGTTCTTGAAGTGTTTTTGTTTTGCACCCAGCGTCTATGCAAAGGAAGTACTTGGAATGTCTGACTCATCCAATGCCTGTTGAGATACAATATATGTCTGTTTTAAAATGTGGAAATGAACTGATACAGTGGGTATCAAATATGGGAGATTAGAGGAAATAGAAAACAACGTAAATAACGGCAGACAACACAACAAGAACTGCAGCTTATCCAATGCAGTCCAATCACATTTGGTTTGTTTTCTGTTTCTCATCGACTTTCCACATTAATCATAGCAGGGACTGTCTCTGCATGATCGAGCCAAATTATTACAGCTAAACACACAAGACTGAGGAATGATTTAAAGGCCCAGTGCAGTCTTAATCGTGAGTTGCCATTCTTGATAGACACAGGAAACTGTTGTGCGTGAAACACCCAGCAGTGTTGCTGTTTTTCACACAAATCGGTGTGCCTGGCAGCTACTACCATACCCCGTTCAAAATCTTTTGTCTTGCCCATTCACCCTTTCTATAGCACACATACACAATCCATGTCTCAACTGTCTCAAGGCTTAAATATCCTTATTTAACCTGTCTCCCCTTTATCTACACTGATTTGAAGTGGATTTAACAAGTGACATCAATAAGGGATCATAGTTTTCACCTGGATTCATGGAAAGAGAAGGTGTTCTGAATGTTTGTATACTCAGTGTACTTCCACACTACACTAAAAAATGAGGGGTTCAACAAGGGTACTTCTAAGATCCTCAAAGTTCTTCGAAGAACCTTAGGGTCATTTGAACTGAAATTTGACCCCAAAATGTTCTTCCAAAAACCCTATATGAGATGGGGGTTCATCGAGGAATCTCCTTAGTTGGTGGGGGTTCTTCCAGGAACATTAGGATGTGAATTTGAAAAGACAGCAGGTGCAGGCGCTTAACTGAAAAATGTAAAGATCTCAATTTAAGGTAATATTTGTCCCTTGTATGATCTAAATTGATGTTATTTTATGATGATACCATTTATCTTTTCATATTTGTGCAAGTCTATCTAAAACAGAAAATGGACACAATTCAATGGATATCAATCAACATAGAGGTCAGAATACATATGCTATAAGAATATGCTGAAGGCTAGCTGTATTGGGTGCAGATGACTGAACTGCTCACTTTGTGTCTGTAGGTATATAGACGAGGAGGCATACAAAGGTATGTCAGTTGGTATTGGTATGTTATGCAGATCACATTTACCATCCTCCTCCCTTACCTCTTCAATGAACATTTCATAGGCCTCTACATTATGGACTAGGTATGTGTCAAAACAGTTTTTTCATTCACATTTACCACAAAAACCAAGGTATGAATACTGTTATGTGCATGTTTTGTTAAACATCTGTATAATTGCTATTTTTGGATTTACAGACTTCACCCTCTCTACACCTCTTATGAATTTAACAGGAAACCTGTTTGATCACCATGCACTGCAAAAACATTCTGGCTATGGATACGGAGAACATCAACACATTAACATCAACATGCCAGAGGATATACACATTAGAATTGGGGCTCTGCTGGGAGCTTAACTCATATTTGGATTGTTTTATTCTGCTTTGCCACTAAAATCATAACAAACACTGACAACTAAAAGATTGTGTTATTGTTATGCATATTATTAATAATAATAATAATATGGGAGGGGGGTTAGTTCAGAAATATACCCCAATAGGTTCTTCAAAAAGGTTGTTTGAGGATCCATTAAAAGGGGTTCTTTGAAGAACTTATAGTGGTTCCCCACCGTTTCAATTTGAAGAACCCCTAAAGGATACTCCAGGAACCTTTTCTTTTTAGAGTGTATGTGGTTGGAATAATACTGTGAAATTGTGAAAATGATGATAATGCCCTTTTAGTGTAAGAGATGTTTGAAAAGACCGCCTGAAATTTCTGTCTGTTGGGGTGGGATGGAGTTTTCAAGGCGGTTAATTAGTTAATAGACCGATAAGAAAGAGAGTTCCAAAGGTCTCTGCCAAAAACAGCTAGTTTTCAGTTTTCCCCTCCCCACTCAGACCACTCCCAGGCAGTCCTAGATAAATTCTTGCTTAAGTAAATGCTCTTTGCTAAGAAGCTATTTGTGTTTCTTTTTGACCGTTTTAATTGAAAACAATCACCGTAAGGTACATAATTGTTGTTACCCAGAAATTATTTGATATTGAGAGAAAAACGACTGCATTTTTGCCTTTAAGTGTCTGGGCCCCTCACAGTGGAGATAGAGAAATGATTAATAGCTTCAACAAAACCGGACAGAAATGTAAAAAAGATTAACATTGACTGCTGCCTAGGGTGGTTCTCTTTACGTAAATCTAAATACAGTAGCTACAGGCTAGCTGTAGGCTCACTGTACATTAAATACACAATTACAGAGCGAAGTAAACACTGTCTCTGTGACTATACCCTCACTAACATACTTCTAAGAATGCTTTCCCAATATACTGTGTCTTATTAAATACTATTCTAGTGTGGACATTGGAACTGATCCACAGCATCTAATTCAACTGACCCCATTCATATAGTGTCATAATATATTAATATGTATTCCATGTACTGATAACTATAATGTAATGGTGCACAACAATAAATAGTCAATAACCAGAATGTCACAAGTAAAACAAGAGAAATGGTGTGTTCTCCCTTGTAAATATTGGATGAATGCTGACATTGCTGTAAGTATTTTATGTATCAGCTGATATTGCTCTTCTGCAAATAGATGATTCATGAAATCTCAGATTGTTACAATCAGATAATGTCATACATCATGGTTCAGCGGTAATGAAAGAATCAGGTTGTCCTTTATTGAAAAATGTGGCATAGTCGCCTAAGGGAGGACAAGCTTGAGCTAGCTAATTTTAGTACAGGAAGGGAGAATTACTTAGATAATAGGAGCGCGAACAGAGGAATATCCAACTCAAATATTGCTCATAGTAGCTTGCGTTCAATAATATTTGTCATCAAACAATAATATGTTGACACTAGTTTTTGTTCCACATACACATCTTTTTTATTTATTTATTTCACCTTTATTTAACCAGGTAGGCCAGTTGAGAACAAGTTCTCATTTACAACTGCGATCTGGCCAAGATAAAGCAAAGCAGTGTGACAAAAACAACAACACAGAGTTACACATAAACAAACGTACAGTCAATAGCACAATAGAAAAGATCTATGTACGGTGTACGCAAATGTAGAAGAGTAGGGAGGTAAGGCAATAAATAGGCCACAGAGGCAAAATAATTACAATTTAGCATCAACACTGGAGTGATATATGTGCAGATGATGATGTGCAAGTAGAGATACTGGGGTGAAAAAGAGCAAGAGGATAAATAACAATATGAGGATGTGGTAGTTGGGTGTGCTATTTACAGATTGGCTGTGTACAGGTACAGTGATTGGCAAGCTGCTCTGACAGCTGATGCTTAAAGTTAGAGAGGGAGATATAATACTCCAGCTTCAGTAATTTTTGCAATGTGTTCCAGTCATTGGCAGCAGAGAACAGGAAGGCAAGGCGGCCAAAGGAAGTGTTGGCTTTGGGGGTGACCAGTGAAATATACCTGCTGGAGTGGGTGCTACGGGTGGGTGTTACTATGGTGACCAGTGAGCTGAGATAAGGCGGGGATTTACCTAGCAAAGACTTATAGATGACCTGGAGCCAGTGGGTTTGGCGACGAATATGTAGTGAGGGCCAGCCAACGAGAGCATTCAGGTCGCAGTGGTGGATAGTATATGGGGCTTTGGTTGCAAAACGGATCTCACTGTGATAGACTACATCCAGTTTGCTGAGTAAAGTGTCTGAGGTTATTTTGTAAATGACATCAACGAAGTCAAGTATCGGTAGGATAGTCAGTTTTACAAGGGTATGTTTGGCAGCATGAGTGAAGGATGCTTTGTTCCGAAATAGGAAGCTGATTCTAGATTAAATTTTGGATTGGAGATGCTTAATGTGAGTCTGGAACGAGAGTTTATAGTGTAACCAGACACCTAGGTATTTGTAGTTGTCCACATATTCTAAATCAGAACCGTCCAGAGTAGTGATGCTAGTGCACGGAAGGAGTGTTGTATGCATTGAAGCTTCTTTGGAGGTTTGTTAACACAGTGTCCATAGAAGGGCCAGATGTATACCGAATGGTGTTGTCTGCATAGAGGTGAATCAGAGAATCACCAGCAGCAAGAGCGACATCATTGATATATACAGAGAAAAGAGTCGGCCCGAGAATTGAACCCTGTGGCACCACCATAGAGACTGCCACAGGTCCGGATAACAGGCCCTCCGATTTGACACACTGAACTCTATCTGGGAAGTAGTTGGTGAACCAGGCGAGCAGTCATTTGAGAAACCAAGGCTATTGAGTCTGCCAATAAGAGTGCGGTGATTGACAGAGTCGAAAGCCTTGGCCAGGTCGATGAAGACAGCTGCACAGTACTGTCTTTTATCGATTGCGGTTATGATATCATTTAGGACCTTGAGCGCAGCTGAGCTGCACCCATTACCAGCTTGGAAACCAGATTGCATAGTGGAGAAGGTACGTGGGATTCAAAATGGTCAGTGATCTGTTGGTTAACTTGGCTTTCGAAGATTCTAGAAAGGCAGGGCAGGATGGATATAGGTCTATAACAGTTTGGGTCTAGAGTATCTCCCCCTTTGAAGAGGGGGATGACCGCGGCAGATTTCCAATCTTTGGGGATCTCAGACGATACGAAAGAGAGGTTGAACAGGCTAGTAATAGGGGTTGCAACAATTTTGGTGGATCATTTTAGAAAGAGAGGGTCCGGATTGTCTAGTCCAGCTGATTTGTAGGGATCCAGATTTTTCAGCTCTTTCAGAACATCAGCTGTCTGGATTTGGGTGAAGGAGAAGAGGGGGGGCTTGGGCAAGTTGCTTCGAGGGTGCTGAGCTGTTGGCCGGGGTAGGGGTAGCCAGGTGGAAAGCATGGCCAGCCATAGAAAAATGCTTATTGAAATTAGCGATTATCATAGATTTATCAGTGGTGACAGTGTTTCCTAGCCTCAGTGCAATGGGCAGCTGGGAGGAGGTGCTCTTATTCTCCATGGACTTTACAGTGTCCCAAAACGTTTTGGAATTAGTGCTACAGGAAGCAAATTTCTGCTTGAAAAAGCTAGACTTAGCTTTCCTAACTGACTTAGTATATTGGTTCCTGACTTCCCTGAAAAGTTGTAATTCGCAGGGGCTATTTGATGCTAATGCAGAACGCCACAGGATGTTTTTGTGTGTAATGCGATGCTACTGGCGGCAGAGAAGTCAGGCGCAGGAGAGCGGAAACTGATTTACAATGGTTGTGTTTAATAATAACCATAAACCACCGTCATCAGAACAATACAATAAATGGGTAAAAAAAAGGTAAAATACCAGCATACCGTGCACAAGCACTACAACAAACAATTACGGACAAGGACATGGGGGGAACAGAGGGTTAAATACACAACATGTAATTGATGGAATTGGAACCAGGTGTGATGGAAGACAAGACAAAACCAATGGAAAATGAAAAGTGGATCGGCGATGCTAGAAGGTCGGTGACGTCGACCGCCGAACGCTGCCCGAACAAGGAGAGGGACTAAAGTCGTGACATTGTGCTGGTCAAGGGCAGTCAAGTCTGGGGTGAACCAAGGGCTATATCTGTTCTTAGTTCTACATTTTTTGAATGGGGCATGCTTATTTAAGATGGCAAGGAAAGCACTTTTAAAGAGTAACCAGGCATCCTCTACTGACAGGATGAGGTCAATATCCTTCCAGGAAAGTCAGGCCAGGTCGATTAGAAAGGCCTGCTAGCTGAAGTGTTTTAGGGAGAGTTTGACAGTGATGAGGGGTGATCATTCGACCGCGGAACCATCACACACGCAGGCAATGATCGCTGAGATCCTGGTGGAAGACAGCAGAGGTGTATTTAGAAGGCAAGTTGGTCAGTATGATATCTATGAGGGTGCCCATGGATATGGATTTAGGGTTGTACCTGGTAGGTTCCTTAATAACTTGTGTGAGATTGAAGGCATCTAGCTTAGATTGTAGGATGGCCTGGGAGTTAAGCATATCCCAGTTTAGGTCACCAAACAGTACAAACTCTGAAGATAGATGGGGGGCAATCAATTCACATATGGTGTCCAGGGCACAGCTGGGGGCTGAAGGGGGTCTATAACAAGCGGCAACAGTGAGAGACTTGTTTCTGGAAAGGTGGATTTTTAAAAGTAGAAGCTCAAATTGTTTGGGCACAGACCTGGATAGTATGTCAGAACTCTGCAGGCTATCTATGCAATAGATTGCACCTCGGCCCCCTTTGGCAGTTCTTTCTTGTTGGAAGATGTTATAGTTAGGGATGGAAATTTCAGGATTTTTGGTGGCCTTCCTAAGCCATGATTCAGACACGGCTAAGACATCAGGGTTGGCAGAGTGTGCTAAAGCATCTGTAAACTGATTGTTCCTAGTTGGCATAGAACAGGTATTCCCAAACTGGGGAACGCGTAATGCCATCGGGTGTACACCAAATAAAGATGTGATTCACGTTTTTATTTTATTTTTTATAATAAATAAATTGTATTAAAAAAATTAAGTCTTCACATTTTCAAACAATCCGTTTATATTTTCCAACAGGGCTTTACATTTGGGTGATGTTTTTTTCTGACCTGAGTAGCCTCGTTTCACTGCCAAAAATAAAATTTAACCATCTAGTGTTCAGCAAAATAACAACACAATGTCAAATACAGGTAGCCTAGTCAAATAATTAACATCCAATCACATTAACCGTTACTCTCTCGCAGGAATTCCACTAACGGTCCGTATGTAGCCAAACGCAGCTGCTGCTCATTCTGTTTACTCGAAAATGTATAAATGGTATAAAAAAAAGTAAGTCCATAGAGACACATACCAGCTCTACTGATAGTACTGCTACTACCAGCAGTACTACACCTGCATCTGTCGACGACACAAGTTGTTCTGCTTCCACGAGCACATCCAATGCTAACATCAGTAATTCTACATTTGTTGTTAGCCCAGCTAGCTAGTTGTGAATCTGATGCAGCCAAAGAGCATGCCCCCTTACCCAGGAAAGCACAGAACAGACAGGGACGTTGGTCCATCGAAGATGAGAACTACATTGATTTAATTTGGTGTTCGCTTATATTGGGAGTAGTGCCTTTCCTCAGCCACAGTGTGTTATATGTGCAAAAGTACTCTCATAACTCGATGAAACCTTCACTCTTGCGAAGACATTTAGAACCAAAACATGCCAATTTGAAAAATAAGCCACAGGAGTTTTTAGAGCGAGAATTCAGACGACTTTCGAGTAGTAAGACATGTATAAAAGCAACATATAGCAGTAATAAGAAGGGGCTAGAAGTTTCTTATATGGTGAACTAACGAGTGGCTAGGACAGGCAAGACCCATACTATTGTGGAGGACTAAATTCTTCCTGCTGCCGCAGATATGGCTGGGACAATGCTGGGGAAAAAGGCCAAAAGAACTATACAGACAATGCCTTCATCAAACAATACAGTTTCACGATGCATCAGTGACATGGCAGGACATTTTTTGAAATAATTACTGCTTTGCATACAAGCCAGTGAATTCTATGCATTACTGGATGAGTCAGACGTGGCAGGCCTGGCACAGTTCCTGGTATATGTCAGTTATGTTTATGGGGGGTCAATTAAAGAAGACATCCTCTTCTGCAAACCACTGGAAACCAGGACAACAGGAGAGGATATTTTTAAAGTACTGGACAACTTTGTGACATCAAATGGACTTTGGTGGTCAAGATATGTTGGTATCTGTACTGATGGAGCAAAAGCCATGACAGGGAGACATGGTGGAGTGGTAACGCGTGTGCAAACAGTGCTCCCGACGCCACTTAGGTACACTGCAGCATTCACCGAGAGGCTCTTGCTGCCAAAGGAAAGACGTTTTGGACACTACAGTAAAAATGGTTAACTTTGTTAAAGCAAGGCCCCTGAACTTTCGTGTATTTTCTGTACTATGCAATGATATGGGCAGCGACCATGTAACGCTTTTACAACAGCGAGCTGGTTATCAAGGGGCAAGGTACTGACACGTTTTTTTTAATTGAGAGACAAGCTTAAAGT